>NC_081532.1:17944204-18244204 GCF_030273125.1 Centropristis striata
CTAGCCCAAAGGTTTATCCTAAACCCAATGTTAGTGGATTTTGGAGCCTCGCCCTGACCTCTAGTCCTAGCCGTAAACTCTAATCCTAACTCTAACCTCTAACCCTAACACCTGATTTTTGCAACCTTTATTAATCTGGTGATAGTGTAATTTTATTATGACCTGGCCCACAGGTCTGTCCTAAACCTAAGGTCAGGTTTTTAAAGCACAACTCTAAACTTAAACCGAAATAGTTAACGTCCTAAACAGGAGATGGAAATTATTTTTCAGAATAAGTTCTGACGTAGAGACAAGCTGACATAAAAGAACAATTACAAGTTGCTCAATTGAGTCCAGTTCCTGAACACTGTCCTCTTTTTTGTTGTTGTCTTTTCCCTCTTACAGAATCTCTTCTTCTTCCACTGTTTACAGATGGATTAGCCTACAACAATACATTACACTGCCTTCTTCTGACCAAAGTACGTTAATGCAGGTTTGTTTATTCGCTCTAGACCAGTTGATGCAAACGTCTCTAATTCACATTTTCTTTAATGCCACGTTTTGAAATTTCTTCAAAATTCGCTTCAACTTTAATGGAAACACGGTTATAACTACCATTATGCTATTATTGGGAGTTCATTGAAAAAGCAGTAGGTGGAGCCAAAAATCTCCAGTCTGAAATCATCATACCATTGCAGAAGAAGAAAACGTACCTCTTTGCTTGTCAGAACCAGGCGGCAATCTCCGTGCCTGAGCATGGAAGCCACCAGGAAGTGCATAAAGCCTGCAATTCACCGAAAATTCCAATAGGGGGTGCTAAGTTTGGCTGCAAAAGAAATTTGCCCATTCATTTCAGTGCTAAATTTGAAAACTTCTCACTTGATTTATTACCTCAGAAAAATTTTTCAGGGACAACATTATGGTCTCAATCGCTAGTAAAAAATCTTCTTCAAGACAATTTGATGTCAATAGTTCTAATAATGGCCCCATTTAGAAGAAAATAGAAGATAAAGAATCGTATGATTTGGGGCGTTTCTACCTTTGATTGACAGGTCACTGACAAGGCGAGCCGTCACCAGGAGAGAAGCAGAGCGTATCCACGGCAACGTGTCAATAAAGTTATATATAACGTTATATAGATAGAAAAGAGGACGTTTAGCGGTTTGGTCTCATAACTTTGACCCTTTCACACTATATTTTCACTTAATGACAGTTTATTTGAAAGTTTTGTTCAGTAAAATGTCTTGTTCAGTGTTTGGTTGGACTAACAGACACTCCAAGGAGTCGCTGCTCAGTTTTCTGAGGTAAGAAAGATACATTTTGTTTTTATTTTTTTGCTAGCCAAAACTAACATCCCAGTTAATGCTCCAGTTAATGCTAACATGAATTAGCAGCGGCTTCTCTCAGTCGGGTTGCCGGTGTAGAGAGGCTGTAGTCAGTGTCGTCAGATCCCTCGCGCTCCGACACAGTCCAATTATGGTCTGCTCTGCGTATCGGAAACATGATGGCGACGCAAGATGGCGACGCAAGATGGCGACGAGTGTAACGCTGAACTCGATGCTTCCAACGGGCAGTCCACAAACCAATGGGTGACGTCACGGTGACTACGTCCATTATTTATATACAGTCTATGGTCAGAACACAAATGAGGCAAACATTAGCATTAGCGGTCCTGTCGCCTTCACCCCCCGCTGCTTGGAGACTTCTCCAGGAGCCGCAGTTAGCTGCTTTAGCAGCTTGAGTTCAGCTTGCACATGCCCGGCGCTTGGGTCTTTTTGCTATATTTAAATACTATTTTGAAATTAAAACAGGTGGGTGGAAACGCATCTTGTTTTTCTCATAGAATTACTGACAAGAAAATTTCCACATGCTGACAAAGCAGTAACAAAACAAGGGAGGCAAGGTTAGAAATTAGTAAATAGAAATAATTTTAGAGGTACTAGACTGCATAATAAGATATTCAATATTAACAAATCAGTATTTCCTTTTTTAAAACATTATGGTTGGGTTTCATCGTTCCTCCTTGGCCAGTTTATATATTCTTAATTTTTTTATCCTGTTTTTTTCTTTATAATAGTTATTTTTTTTATCTGTTTATAGTTTTGTATTCTATTTAATTTTTTTATTTTACTAATTTATGTTTAGGTATTTACCTTTTACTGGGTTTCTTAAGCACTTTATAAATGTCTGTTGATTTTTTTTTTTTGCTATGATAAAGTTTATTATTATAATTAAATACTGGTGAGTGTGAAATGTGTGAAATGTCTACAATTATTTATATGTATTATGAAAAAGATTTAGTAATTTAATCTCAACTAAACACTTTAATGAATAATCAACATGCTTTTGTGCCAAATATCCTGACAGTTCAGGTTGTAGTATCATGATGGCAGATGCAAAACTGGGGGAAAATCTTATTAAATGGAACTAATGCTTTGACTGAGGAACAGGAAGTATGATATGATCTTTATTCGACATACAACAAAGTGACAAACTGCTGTGAACTCTTTCATTCTGTGTTCTCGCTCTTAGTGTCCGTGTCTATTTATGTTTCTATCTCTGTCACTCAGAGTGTGTGTCTCTCTTTATGTTTCTTTTCCCCCTGCTAGCTCGCTCTCTGCATGTTTCCCCACAAACACTCACACACACACCTGTCTGCACCTTTCACAGGGAATTTCTGACCTGGTGCGTTTGTTTTTCGCTGCCACGGGGGGATTTCTGTCACAGTTTGATCATAACAGCACATGAAAGAGGCAGAAAACACAGGAGCTGGAGGCTACTGGCTGAAGTGAACCCAGCCTGGCGGGGGTGTCTCAGCTGGGTGGCAGCTTCACTGAGTGACAGACTGACAGGACGACTAGTTTAATGACTGAGTAGTTAAAGGCTTAATGTCTAAGTTAAACCTCTGAAACGTATATTTTCTTTTAGAGATCGCCCAAAATACACCATTATTGTAGACAGAAACTGTGAAAACAGGCATTATCATTGAAAGTCAAACTTGCCAACAGTCAGTATAAGTAAGGAGTGTCTTGGTACAGCTCATTCTGTCTGATCTTCAGAATCGATTTTAAGAAAAATTCAGAGACTGTTCATATTTTATTTTTTTTTCATTTTTAAGAGCAAACCTTTAATTTACCTTTATAATTTGGGTTTTACTTGAACCATTTTTAAATATTTGTATTTTTATATTCTGCTCATGCATCTTAGTGTTACAACATCTTCTCTTTTATTTATTTATTTGTTACTTTTTATTGTTCTATTTTTATACATATATATTTTATCATGCTCCATTTTTAGTTATTTATTTATTATTTTCATCATTTTTATCTAGCTCTTTTACTGAACTCATAAGTTACAAACTTTGGTTAAAAAAAATAACTAAATGAACAATAAAATTGTGATATTTTTTTATATACCTTGTTATTATTTTTTATTCACTTTATTCTACATGTCTCATTTAAAACGTTGCCAAAAATAAAACACTTGGAATAACTAGATCATGTTAAAAACATTAAATTCTGAGAAGCCATGATAGATTTTGCTGAGACGAACGGTCACGTGACAAATATTCATTGAATATTGCTCTGTGTAAACAGTAGGCTGTTTACACAGAGCAGAGAGGAGAGGAAAGGAGTGGTTGCAAGTATAGGTTGTAAAAATCCCAATGTTTTTTCAATATTCATGATACTTGTCGACACTTGGAAATGTGGTGTTTTTTTAAATTGTAACAATGTAAAAACTGTATTCAACTTTTTATAAAAAAACTAATCACAGAAATTCAACTTGCATTTTCCCATTTTTTTTTATGACTTAGGTCATTATAACTGTGTTAAACTAAACAATTGTGCTGATTCCATAAAGATGCAGGGCTTAAATATTGCAATGACATACAAGGCCGCAGTGAGTAAAATGTAAAAAGACAACAGAAAAAATCCTGAAACAGCTTTGGGTTCAAAGGGTTAAAGTTATCATCAACAATATTGCATTAAAATAAGATTCAAAATATAATATGTAAATGTCAATTATTAAATAATTCCTTTACTTCTTTATTACAGCCGCCCAGGTATGTGGGATGACTTGCATTTTAGTTGAAATTGACTGTAATAACCTTGACACACTCACACACACACACACACACACACACAGCGACAGCAGTGCAGGCCATCTGCAGACACTAAATTATCTGGTTAGCAGATAATGCAGTTGAGGGACAGAGAGAGCCAAGGGGCGGCAGGGACGTGTGTATAGAGACCCACACAAGGCGACAAACACACACAGGAATGTTCCTTACTTATCTGAGTGTTTTGCCGGACACAGTGTAATCATTTTAACTGCAACACTTTGCTGGAGTTTGAATATTCACCCTGCAGAGTTTTTCATTTGGAGTGCACAGGGACGCACACGCACGCGGCAATAAAGTCTTTAATAAAGTCATTGAGTTTCTTCTGAACTGAATTAAGTATATGTATAGGCATCTGTATGCTGCAACAATATCTCCAAATTTAACCACAGAATAGACCATTTGTCAATAACACCCAAAACGACATACATAATCGTTCGTCAAAATGAGCCATATAAGCATTCCGCGGCTCCCGGTATACAGCGTTCTTAAAATAGCACACACTTCATTATACATACACTTATGGTTCGCGGTTGTAGAAAAGGCTGCAGTTTCTGTGAATTTAGGCTACAAAACCACTGACCTAAAGGTTTAAGGGGAAAACTTCCTGGTAAGGTGTTATAAAAGACAGTTAAAAAAAGTAAATAAATGTACGTAAATGCTGGAAGTGAAATAGTTACGAGTAAAGGATAGGGACATTATGCTTAGCTTAGCTTAGCTTTGCTGTAACTAAAGTGTTAAAACTATTATTTGATAAGCCTCTATGACACGGTGTTGCCTTCCAGCAACATACCCATTTTTGGCCTGTCAAATTTCTACAATGCATGTTTTTGAGTGATGTGATGCTTTAAAAAAGAGGGAAGAGTATAGGGAACCAATAGCAATGCTTTAATCTGTCACATGACCTCCAGGAGGCCATATTGAAACCCTATTTTGCAGACTTTTCCAGAGAAAATAGCTTTGCCATTTTGTGCCACAAAGAAATCACTCAAAACGTAATTTTGTGGCCCTTTTCCATCTGGAAAAAATATATTCCTACTGATAGGTGAGTAAACCTTCATTTTGATAGTTTCATACACTTAGACTGTTCAAGACATTCATTTCAATGATAATGATTTTGGTTATTGTCAAGAAAACCATTGAAAATGTCCAGATATCAGCTCTTAAATTAAACAATTATGAGCAATTTTTTTGTTATCATTATATTTGTACAAACAAATGTACCTTTAATTGTACCAGGCATTAAAATGAACAAGAAATTGAAGGAAAGGGTGCTCTAATCATTTTTTCCACGACTGTAGACTGAATTGGTAAAATATATAAGAATAGTTCTGCAGCCGTTTTCATAGTGCGGTTGTGTAGTTATTGTTCTTATTGTTCAGCCAATGCTTGTCCTGTGCTGCATTTATCTTTGTGTACTAAATTATATAATTATCTCTTTCTAAATATAAAAAATCAGAGTTACTATAATTAGATGATGAACTTTGTACAACCTGCTTTGGCAATACTGTACTCATTTATAATCATTCTTTTTGGTTGACTTGTTACTGCTGTGAAAACACAGGTGTAACTAACAATAGCTAGTATCCCACTAAGCCATGAGAGTGAGCCAGTGTGCCAGCTGGACTGGAAACCCTAATGATGATACCTGTGCTTTTTACTGCTACTTCTGTTAAAAATTGCAAAACTGTCATTAAAGACAATTTCAAATATACTTAATATCTGATACTTTTACTTTTATAAAAACTTTTCTCACTTTATCAAATTGACAAAGTGATAAAGAAATTATAATTTTGAGAGAAGTAGCCTTATGCAATCTAAAGATTTACAACATGTATATACCTCTGAGAAAAAGAAATACATTTATGTGATAGATAACACACATACACCCACAGCACACAGCGAGTGTTTCATAATGATAGGAGTGATGGATGAACACATCACTGTACCTATTATAAGTGGCATATTAAAGCATGCATACAGTATGCATAAACAAACAGAGCACACTTTGATGTGTCCATTAATCAGCCACCTAATTATCAAACACATTAATCGTGTGTACGTGTATTAAAAAAAAACCAACACTGTTTATTATAGCAGCAGCCAGTAGGCTTGCCTTGATGACAGCTGGGAATGATGGAGAGGAGGCGAGCAGAGGCGAGGCTGGGGACACGCTCATGAATCAGTTTCAAATGCAGTTCAGACTGGCGCACAAGATGGCTTCAACATGCAAGTCACAGGACCGCAGAGTACAGCACGTATCAACGATCAACTCATTTAGTCTCATACAGTACACTTTATACTTTTTATTTGAGTTGGGGTTATACTGTACGCATGGCAAGAGCTGCAGGAAACTATTTTCTGGGCAACATTTGGAATATTGAATTAAAAAGTTGGAAATGTAAACAAATATTTATGGAAGGATTTTTACTACCAATGTATTCATTCTGTGGCCAACACAATTGTATTTGTACTTAATCTATTTCATACAGTGTTGCCAACTCCTCAGTAATGAAAATAGCTATTAGCTGTCCTAAAAGATGCTAAATTACGTCATCGTCTTATTTGCATAATTGACCATGTGCCTGAAATTGTAATGGACGCTGTAGGAGAGAGGAATAACGTTGTGGAAAAGACAAAAAGAGAGTTAAAAAAAAAACTACAAATGCACTGTCGTCTGTCACAATTCCAACTCTCCTCCTTTATTCGGCCTTGGGACCGCCAAAAGAGACCCAAAAGAGACACTGACTGTAAGCCAGCCAGGGGCGACTTTGCACATGCGCAATTCATTTGGGACTGGACGATAAGGGGTTAACATCCCCTGCATTGTGACTGTGAGTGCTATGGGGCGAGGGAGGGGCCGCTGGCAGCCCCTGCTGCTCGTTAAGAAGAGTAAGAAAGAGTCTCCTAAAAGTTGTAAAATATAGCGACAAAGTCACTAAGTTGGCAACACTGATTTAATGCATCATCCTTATTCAAGCTCAGGTTGCAGTAGTCTGAAGCCAATCCCAGCTGACATTGGGCAAGTGGCAGGGTAGAGTTACCCATTAAACCTAAGCTGCATGTCTTTGGACTGTAGGAGGATGCTGGAGGGCCCAGAGAGATCCCGCACTGACATGGGGGCACATGCAAAATCCACACAGAAGAGCCACAAGCCGGATTCAAACTTGTGACGAAAGTGCTAACAACTACACCACCGCATAGCTTATTTGTACTCAATCTTGTGCAAATATAATAGTCGATAAGCTACATGTTGGCCTTTGGCATAAGCCACAATTAGGTGTAAATATATTTTTTTAATGAATGTCCTTGGGTTTTATCATGGAAAATATCAGAATGAAAAATATGCTTCCTCGCTTTCTGTTAGCATGTTATGGCTAGACTGGTAGCACTCTCATGTGCATTGACTTTGAAGAAAGAGCCAGCTGAGGAGCCTAGCTTGCTAGCGTGGCTTTCTCCAAAAGGTAATAAAATCTGCATATAAGCACCTCTTGTTTTCACCAATGAACAGTAAAGCAACTGGCAACTTTTAGTGGTCGTAGTAATTATAATGTGACAGGTGGAAAGCATCAAAATGAGGCAACGCCGTATAAAGGCAGTAAAGGCCATTCAGAGTGGGAGGAAGGGGAGGTGCATGGATCGAGCAAGACCCAAACTTTGACCCAAGAGTCAAGTGTTTATGTCCTCCTTTCAAAATAAAAGTCAAGGTTGTTATTTTAACCCATTGAAGCCTAAAACACCTGTAAAACCTCTGGGCGATTTTAAAATAAGCCCCTTAAACCTGAAGTTTTTCTGGAAATTCAACAGAAGTGTCAACGCTTCTACTAAATAATAGGGTTTTTTTTAGAAATTAAATTCAAAAAGTATTTGAGAGCTTATACAAATACTACAAAACGACATATCCGCTTTCCAGGCTTCAATGGGTTAAGTTAAGCTGTAAATAAAGTAGATACATCACATCCTATGTCACCTTCTTGTGCTTATTTTGCTGTGTAATATTCAACAAAAAGGATATATTGACAAAAAACTATGAAGATGCAAATTCATTGCACGAAATAACCCCCTGGTGTATAAAGGCCTTTAGAAATGCTGATAGGCATGTTGTTTTTTGTTTGTTTTTTAACTATGGAGAGAGCCAGACTAGCAGTTCCCACCTATTTGGAGGCTTAATTCTGCTGCCCCCTTGGACTTAAACAATTCAGCATATGCTTAACATAAGTTACTGCCCTTGGCACACAGACAGGGAATATGAGAATAGGCAAACAAAAACTAAAATTGGAACTTTATCGTCAAAATGAATGGCAATTCCTGGAAAATGTGTATTTAAAGTTCAGTTACATGATTTTTTACAAGTAAAATTGCTACAGATACTTTAAAACCAACCACCAATATACAGTGAATAACCTGACTGTTACAAATCTCCACATTATTTGCATGCAACTAACTCTTTAATGGACCTCAAATTAAAAGTTGTGATGTAACCACAAAGCCTCTGTTGTCCCTGTACTTCTTTCACCCTTCCTCTACCTTCCGTGATCACCTCCATCTCTCTCCCTTCATTGCCCCCTCATTCCCACCTCCCTCTCTTCTTGCTGCAGGCATCGATGTTGTTATGGCGAGCGTAGGTGATGTGACTTTTACCACTGACAGCATAGATGGAGAGAAGGAGGGAGTGAAAAGAGAAACAGACAAGGCCACAGCAGGGAAAAGAGGTGGGGACCAAAAAGGGAGAAAAAAGGGGTTTAAGTTTAAACCTGACCTTCCACTTGCTGATAAGCACACTCAGCTTTTAAATATTTTTCTCTCTCATACACCTCCTGTGTCTCTCAATCTCAGCTGTCTCTCCATCTTTTTTTTGCCGTAGGCAGTGACCAGTCTTAATATCCCCTTGTGTGTGTGTGTTTGCATGGTTATATAAGGTATGCCTTGGGGTAGAGGCCATAAATAAAGGTATTAACAATCCTTTGGTGAAGAGAGCAGCCACCATAATTGATGCAATATATTGTCAAATGTGTGCAAAGTCGAGAAAAGCACTGGTGTTGGATGTCCCCAATGTCATCATCATCATCCCAGTTAAGATAAGAGTATTGGGAGTTGTACAGGACTTATCTGGTCTCAATTCGTATCCCCTGAAGGGTGAGCAGAAAGCAAAGCAAACAAATTACGTAGGAAGAAAAAGGACACAGTCTATCAGAGGCCCATGCAGCATCCTTGGCCACTCTGTACAACGGAACACAACTCTACAACAGCTGCCACAATTCAAAAGCAGTTAAATTAATATTTTAATGGCCACTGGTAATAAATACTTCTGATTGGTTAGTTTTTTGTGAAATAACTCACCGTTACCAGAGACTAGAACTCAAGCCTCCCCTTTGAAGCCAATGTAACATATTGACATCGGGCCCCAAAAAACTATTTCCCATAGCCTTAGAGAAATTTCTGTAAATACAAATGTTTTTGTCTGTTTTATGAGGTATGTCAACTTCCCAGTATGAACACTTAAAAAGCTTTTATTAAAATCACTATGTCATCATGTATTTTCCTTCCTCTGTTCAAGTGAATAAGCGTGAGACTGAGCAACTGGAAGCCCCAGGATATGAGGGCGTGCTTGCGTGCTTCCTTATTGCGCCTCTTAGATGTTGATGATCTGAATGATTTTATACTATGAAGTTTTAAGCTTCATGCACCACGGAGCAACTTTCCTAGGAATGAAAAAAGGACAATGAGGCTTAGGTAGTGATGTCCAAATGAAGCTTTAGAAACTATTAATTGTAATTTTGTAACACAACTAGATGGTGCTCTTGGTTTAAGAGAAAAATGGTTCATGAAACTTCATTTGGTCATCACTAGGCTTCTCAGGTTATATGTTTATCCCTATATGTGCAAATTTATAATGAAAGGTGTTGATATTTGCATGAGTCTGGAACAGCAAATTAGCAGAGGAGGATTTTGAAAATACACAATTAGCTACAGTAAGCTAGTAGTCCGAGAGTAAGTGGGAGTCAGCTGCAGGGGAGAGGAGAGACAAAATGTGACCAAAACTGCACAGAATATTAGCATCAACATGAAATGTTCCACTTTTTGATAGAACTTAATACTGTATGTCACAAAATTTAAAGCAGGATAATTATATAAATATAATGTGTGTAAGCAGATACACAGCATGGCATTATACATTTGATTACATGTGGCATTTTTCAGGCAGGTGGCCATGGTGTAAGTGGAATAATACTCTCTAAGTTCTGTCTTCCATGACTGTAACATATGACAAAATGACCACACATTTCACTGTGTGACAGTTAGGACGTGCATGCACTATAGTACACTTTTTAACAAGCTTCATGCTTTTGTTTTTTGGTGCATTTCTGTCCCCTGGTATTTGTGTTTACATAAGGCTCCCTTCATTATCTTGCACAAACTCAAACAAGAGAAGAATACATTACTCTGCAGCTATCAAGCTCTGGCAGCCTTTATTAATGATTCTGTCAGCAGCCTCATTGTGTCCCTGACCTGTGGAGACATAGCTGCAGACACTGATGCACAATAAAAGTTATATCTATTTATATGGATATGGATAGACTTTTGCTAAAATCCTTAAAAGATATCTGAACTCTCTAACTTTCAAAAAACAGCATTATGAATAATCCAGATCAGACTGAGGTTAGGGGTTGCAACAACTGATGTTTGTTTTTCCTGTTCAGGATTTTTCTACACCCTGAAGTGTCTCATTTCCATTTTTGCCAGAATAAATAAACACTGCTAGGCCTGATTACTATGCTCTAAATAGGCCTCCTTAGAAAGTGGGTCCCTTTTATGTCATATTGGGCATTTCCGTAGAGGAACTGGTCATTATTCCTCATAATTCTCATACATTCCATTGGAAAGGTCTTTTAGTCAAACTTATGTATGGATCATTATCAACTTCTTGATAATGACTAGAAGTAGAAGAATAATGTGACTAGATGAATGTATCATACATCACTATATACAATATGGATCATGACCAAAAGCCATGAGACCCTGGTGACATGAATCTGGTGGAAAATTGGACTAAAGTATCAAAACACAACGTAACACAGCACATTTAATCTTATCAACTTTCCTGGAACCCAATATATTATGAGTGTAATATTAATAACAGAATATTGTACACTATTCTGGCCTTGTGAGAAAATGGTCCACATAATGTGCTGAATAAACCAGCAAAGGGGGTACATTTCTGTAATAAATTATGATATTTAAGTACAGATTTTTTGTTTGGTAAGGGGAAATCTATGTGGGAAAGCCATGGAAGAGATGAAATATGCTGATTTGGATACTGCCTTGATCTGGATCAATAGAAATGTCAAGCAAACACTGATAATTTTTGGAGGAAAGGCTGCGAGATCACATTACAGCTGCTGAGATTAAAGTCTGGTGATGCTTAGAACTGACAGATAGCAAGTTCTTATTTCATCATGATGTAGTTCCTTGTGTGTTGGGCAGTGTGTGAGCCAAACATTTCCTGTCTCTACAAAAATGGATTTTAAAATAACGATGTCTGAAGTTAAAGAAACAGGCTAACAAGCTGTTTGGAGTTCAAACAAGCATTGACCAATGCAAGTTTAAGCATACCATTGCCATTACTATTATTATCAAAAATGAGTCAAGGTAAAAAAAAAAAATTAAAAAAAATGTAGTATTTCATGGTGCGTGGAGCTCCATGTTGCTTTGTTTATTTACATGTTTACATTTTCCACAGACAACTTTCCAACCAATAATAAATAATACTGCAAGTATATTTCTCTGCCTTCGTACACGCCCCTCTGCATAATGAAAGCAAACCAGACTAAATACAAAACGCACCAAAAGTATTGATTTCACTCTGATTTGAACTAACTAAAAAGACCCGGGTTGTGAAATGGCCCTTAGAGGGTCTTTTACTTCCAAATCGTATGACTACATGGGTCAGCAGTAGTAGTAGCCCTTGAATATGTCGCACAAGAGCATTGCCTAATTTAGTGTACTTAGTTGTAGCCGGAGATCAACACATACTCATACCTAATTGCAATGGTTGCCAAATTAAGCAAGTTGTTAACATTGTCAAATGGTCACAGTTTGGTTGGATTTAGGCAACAAAGTTACTTGGCTATGGTTAGGAAACAAACTACATGGTTGAGTTCCGGGAAACAGCTTGGCGTAATATAACTACTAGCAAGAGAAATCATGCATGTTACAACCATAAAATGTTACAATTAAAGGGCAATCTCCCCTATCTTTGAGACCTTGATAAATGAAGAACTGCATAAATACATCTGAATGTTTGAACATGTAAACTGAAGAAAAAGAAAACTTTATTTTACCCAACTTCAACTGGAATGCACACAAACTATTTCCTCTTCTCAAGGCCTTTTTCACAGAAGACATTTTGACATATCACAATAGAAGCAAGGTGTAAATTAATGATGACTATGAATGATTTCATTGAGCTGCCTTTATTTTCATGCTGGCTCACTGTCACTCTCACTAGGAGACTTGAATAGATTAGAGCCATGTTTCCTATTTTGACAATATCTGCTGTGAAAGAGACCTATATTTTGATAACACCAGTTTAACTATAGGTAGCCAATCAAAAGCACTCTCATTTTTTAGATCACATATTTTTACACATTTACAAAATGTTCCTACAGCTAACTATCAGCTAATTATACCATATCCTGTTCACCCTTTCATAAAGGGAAACATAAATATGTCACAAGGAGAACAGGATGTGATTTGAATATCATAAAAACAGGGACAATATGAAGAGATAGTGACATATCCAGCAGAAAATAGAGAGGTAAAGACAGAGATGGAGAGATGCCAGAAGGAGCAGAGGGAGTGAGTGATTCACAGCTGAATAATTCATCCGGTTTACTGACAGTCCGCTAAAGGAACCATAGTGGAATAATGAGAGGATGTAACACCTGGCTGATGCAGTGTCAAAGTGGATGCTGGGAGGAGATGGTGACGCCTACTTTCGTATAATATCACCATATATATATATATATATATATATATATATATATATATACACACACAGTATGTATATAGAGAAAGGACATACACATGACACATTACATTGAAGAAGTCAAAGTCACTAGCAGAAGCAGTTAGCCTGAGGCTAATAATGCTAGCGTTCGCAGCTAATGCTGCTTCAAATGTACACCAATGGCAATAAGTCTTTCACTTGAATGTTACTGTCCTCATGATTTAGAATGTATATTCATATGGCATCATTGTATGCACGTTATATGTCGGCGGTATTGCCATTTGCCGCCCCACATGCGGTTAACGTTATCTCTACAACTGGTTTCGCTCTCCATTTATTTGGAAACAGAACACAGGTTACTGAAAAATGATATGTTCTGCTCTCTGCTTTCACACTAGGGTTATAGCTAACTCCTGTGCCACAAACTAGCAGGAAAAACACAACATAGCCCTCAACTCTCTGCCAATAACTGGTATGTTTTCATAGGTGGCTGAGGTGATTCACAACTTTTACTCAGAATAAGCCCAGAATAAGCTTAACACATTCTCACTGACATTCTGTAACATTCTGGAAATCTATTGACTGCAACAACAGTTCTTGTTTTATGTTTTTGTTTTGTAACAGTTAACTCCTAACATGTCACCCAGTTCGAATTTTGAGAACAAAAGCCACCAGCACCAATTGAATTAGCATTGCAGCTAAATCAAACTAGCTTGCATTGCAGTGTTTTATCATTTCAAATACATTTGTATTGTTCTAAATGTGTTGTCTCTAAATCAAAATAACTCTATAGAGTTAAATATAAAGAGGCTTATCAAAAAGACAGGACCTTTTTCTTTTCTTTTTTATTTTTTACAACAGTTGGTAGCTAGCAGTTTGCCTCAATGAACACCTCATCTCATACATGCAATTTTAAATACTGGCAAGTCAATCAGTCAGTAGATAGTAAGTACTGGCCGGAGGAAAGAAAAAGAGAAAGAAAGGGAATTAATAGTGTGAGATTCAACCGAATAAAATAACAACCTATCAGTCAATGCTGTTTATATGCTTAAAAAAATAGTGAAAGACATTAAAGGCAAACCATAAATCACTCCGTGTACCTCCTCCAGTGTGTGTGCTCATGCATACAGTGTACCACTGAGCATGTATTTGTACATAGACAAAGTTATTTTGTTGTCTTGTCGTGTGTGTGTGTGTGTGTGTGTGTGTGTGTGTGTGTGTGTATAGGAGCAGCAGTAAATGAAAATAAGGCAGTGGTTGAGAGGAGAAGCACTCCACCCATTTATTTTGCGCGAGTATGTGCAGCAGCCAAGGAAAATAAGATTGGCGCACCCTGAGAGGGGCTTATTTAGTAGTACCACCTGTGTATGTTTGTGAGTGTGTGTGTGTGTGTGTGTGTGTGTGTGTGTGTGTGTGTGTGTGTGTGTGTGTGCATGTGTGTGTGTGTGTGTGTGTGTGCATGTGTGTGCTTTGATTCCGGACCTCTCCAAATGCTAAGATGTCCCCCCTGACTTTACACGGTAGGAGAGAAGCCGCTTACATTGACGCTGTCGCACACACTTACAAGCTCTCACACACTGAAGGGGACTACTAAATAAGAGTGATTTATTCATTGCCTGTTTCACACACAAACACACACACACATGAACAAGCACACACATCGTTGTACTTCTATATTTGTGAGGACCCTTTTTTGACATAATGCATTTCCAAGCCCCTTCATTGTAACCCTCATTGTAAACTTAACCTTAAAACCAATTTTTAACCTAATGGCACTAAGTCTTTCACTTGAATGTTACTGTCCTCATGATTTAGAATGTATATTCATATGGCATCATTGTATGCACGTTATATGTTGGCGGTATTGCCGTTTGTTGACCCACATGCAGTTAACGTTATCTCTACAGCTGGTTTCGCTCTCCATTTATTTGGAAACAGAACACAGGTTACTGAAAAATTATATGTTCTGCTCTCTGCTTTCACACTAGGGTTATAGCTAACTCCTGTGATACAAACTAGCAGGAAAACTTAGAATGTATATTCATATGGCATCATTGTATGCACGTTAAAACCAACTTTTAACCCTCAAACAGGCCTTTGAAGAAGTGAGGACCAGCCAAAATGTCCCCACTTTCCAAAAATGTCCTCACTCTGTTGGTTCAAAATGTATTCTGGTCCTCACTATGTGGGAAGGACGAGTATTGACACACACAGTCTACCAACTTTGCTTCACATGCTCTCCCTCTCTCTTATTTTCTGTCGCCACGCACACAGATACACACACAAGACCCATTAAGCTGTGTCTTGTGGTCCCGCTGGTGTACTGCTGTGCTGAATACATATGTGTGTTTGTTTTAGAGAGGGATCAATGAACGGTTTAGCTTTAATGCAAAGGGGTCTAGAGGGAGGAAGACTAAGATGGAAAGGCAAGGAGAGATTGAAAAGGAGAGGGAAGAGAGGAAAATTAAAGCCATCGTGGGGCTGAAATAGAAAAAAAAGATAGAAAAGAGGGAGAGATAGGGTTCTTAGTCTCACTTCCTTTCCTGTCTTCCTGCATCATTCATTCATCTTGACCTTCTCCAGTTCTTTTCCTTTTCATCCTCTGTAACCTCTCTTTTAGTCTCTTGTTATCCTAATTTGTCTTTGTCACCCTGCTGAGATTCCAACTGTGTTCATACTGTTTGTTGTATTTTGTTTATTGAAAACCATTTTCAACACCAAATGCATCCCCAAATACAGCTCAGCATGATGCTGTGATTATTTGTTGACATAAATACTGTGCATGGAAGTCTGGGTAGGCCTATATTTCCCACTTTCTGTATACTATAGTGACATCATGTGTTCCATGTGTTGATTTGATTATTATTAAAATTTTTGAGTGATTCTCAGGGGTGTACTTCAGCAGTGGAAAGCAGTATGTATAACCTGTCATCATATGTTGGGAGACCTTGGAGTCACTTTTCAATAGCAGTTTAAACACTTTGTTAATGTTGTAAATTCTAAAATAACTACTTGGTTAGGTTATGATATAAAAACTCATGTTTAGGTTTAGGAACACATCGTGCTTTGGGTTCAAATAAATACAAATTTGTTATTTAAATTAAGTTACAGACACGAGTTAAAGAGGTAATTTGAAATTAATGAAGTGGGGTTGTATGAAGTACTTGTGTCAGTGTATTTCCTACAGTAGATGGCTGTTAGGAAATCCACAGTTTGGAGAAGAAGGCCAGATTACTGGTACTGGTGTGGACAGGGTTAACATATTTTAGCTGTACCCAAGAATAAATCAGTATCAGTTTTAGTGTAAGCTATATTTAGAATATGTTCACTCCTTTATCTTGCTGTCAGACAGAAGAATTACAATCCAAAAGTTAACATTGGCTGGTATTTGCCTCCCATTTGATTCTACATGAGCGTAGGTTTGGGAATATAACCTTTGCTTCAAGTAGGAAAGCAAAGTGGCATCTCTCCATTGAGTGAAATTTAACATCGGTTACCAAGGAAATTGCAGCATCAACCAATACCAAAGATGTGTTCATGGTTGACACCAATTGGCTGTCAAAAAGACAAAAAAACAGGAACCTCATCCCCACATGTGTCACTTCCTGTACAGCCTACATTCTAAATGCAATTTAACCAACGCAAGGCCATCTGTGAAAGAATAATGCTACTGACTTAAAGAATCTTTGTTTCCTTACTAACTGGTTTGACTAATGGAATCTTTCTTTCTACATGGATCTTGAACATGACCGTGACATTTAGAAGGACGCATTATTTCAGCTCTCAGTTTAGAGTTTTTCTTTCTCTTTAAACTTCACAAGCTGAAGCCTTTACATCTCGCTTGTGGGAGAGAAGACGGATCATTTTCATAAATCAGACTGAACAGTCCTCAGTTGGCAGAATGATAATGATGTCTGCTGGTTGGAACTCTATTACCAATGCCCGTAACTCGACAGAGTTTGGTCCATTGAGGGGCACATTTAAATGATCATATGAATTTTTCATGATCTGCATATAGAAGCTGGGTTATGTCAGCAGTGAATATGATATATAGTGAGCTCTTATATTACATTTACATTTAAATGCAGCAATTAAACATGCTGAATATCATGCAGCATATTAATAAAGATGTGTCTTCATTGGCAGATCCACAGGTTTCTAACAGATTGTGCTAACGAATGTTGTTAGCATTTTTTATGTGCAGCGTATTTAGAGGGATAAAAGGGTTAGACAGGACATAACATGTTGCGGATAAACAGTAAGAACTTGTAGCACTCAAACTACTTTAAAGTTGGGGTTTACATATACTCACAAATGAACAAAATTCATCTGTGGCTCCAACATTGGACAACAGTTGTAATTTGCATAAACATGCCAGATAATTACTGATGACCATGGGGCTGTCCATTGTTCTGATGGCCCAAAGGTTAACAAATCTCACTCTGGACTAAAATCCAATTAATCTAACAAATTACCCACCAAAATTAGAAAACCATTGCTCCAAAATGCCCAACATTCAGAAAATACACACTGGAGTTGTTGGGATCCTGTGAGTGTCAAACCTAAAATAGTTATGTTACCACCTAGTTATGTCACCATCTAACCTGGTTAGGGTTAGGGAAAGATTGGTGTGCGTTAAAATGATCACTTGCATGTCCAAATCAAGCAGCAACCTCTGAGCCTGAACAGTGAAAACAATGCAGAAGTGCCTTAAACCTGCCTTCTTTCTAATGGAAACAGGGGGCGACACAACCGGTTGCTTAAATAAGTCCATTTGTATATAAGTCAATTAAAAAATGACCTTATTTCTCACTTGATTTATTCCCTCAATAAACATTCTCATAATGAGTTTAGGGTCTCAGGCGCTAGTATGAAGTCTTCTTCAATTCAGCATGATGTTCATTTTGTAAATTATGGTCCCATTTAGAGTCAAATAGAATTACAATGAAGTCATGTATCATTGAACTAAACAGGTGTCACATGCACATTTAAAGAGTTACTTCACCAAACAAATGACACAAAAGATGAGAGATTAGTTATTCATGTCTACATGTGTGTTGACTCAGAAGAGATAACATCAAAGTGAAGAGAAAAGTTGATTTACATGGAGAATATTCTTTTTTTTTTAAATTTGGAATAGCCACCTGCTGTCGGATTTCCATCATAAATTAATAAATCAGAATTCAGAAAATGAAGAGCTTCACTGAGGTATAGAAACAGTTTAGTGTATAAAAACCAATACAATTTAGAATGTCTAAAAGATTAACATTAAAAGACGGAAAAGACAATTAAAATGAGGTTAAAACTTGTGAAAATTTTAGGAAATCGACCTAATTTTCCCGTGCAGATGGTTACAAAGTTTAGGGGCCCTGACTGTAAACACTACCCTGATCTCTGAGTGTACAGTATAGATCTACTCATTACCTTGCATGTAGCACATCAGAGATGGACCATCTATTTTCCCCTCCTTCTCTGCTTCTCATTACAGCTTCTCCTTCTCCTTCACCCTTATCCTTCACCTTCTCTCTCACCCGTCCCTATCCTTCTCCCTTCTCTCCATTCTGTCACCCACCTTCTCATCATCTCACCTCCCCTTCGATCTTCCCCTCATTTTCCTCCCCTCATCTTTCCATTTTAACTCCACTGACCCCATTTTCTCCTCATCTTTTGCTCGCCTTCACTCCCCTTTTGGTCATTTCTTATTTCTTTGTCTGAAGTGGCCCCTATTTACTCCCTCCCTGTTTCACTCCTCGGTTCTTCTTTTTGTTCCCTTCATCCCTCCATCCTCTCTTTGTTTTCTCCTCCTTCTGCATTCCCTCATTCTGTGCTCCATTACCTATGTCTGTCTATCCGTTTATCCATCTATCAATCTATCTACCTGTGGGTATTTATCTGACTCCAATAATACCATTTGACACCCTTCCATCTTGACCTCCAATTCAATCGCTCTTTTACTCTCCTTTTCACTCTTTCCAGCTCTCTCTTACTCTCTCATGTTCCCTCTTTTTCTATCTACTTCTCTATCTAATAGTACTTATCTGCCTTCTCTTTTACCATTCGACACCCTTTCACCTCGTCCTCTGATTCAATCTTCCCTCCTCTATCTCCCCTCCCCCTCCTTCCTTTTCTTCCTTGTCCAATCGTTGTACCCATCTTTACCCGTCTTTATTACTTCTCTTTCTTTCCCTCCAAATATATTTCAATCAGCCTGTTTCTTTTAATCAATCTATCTTCCTAATGAAACAGAAAATTATTTTTCCAATAGTTTAAAGGAGCAAAATAAATGTAAAAGAAGTATCCCAGATTTGTGTTTTAAATAAGAACAATCTAAAGGAACATCTTTACATTTATGTTTGGGAATGTGATTAGATAAAAGATCTCTGAAAAGAGGCAAAGCATATAATGGAAAAGATTTTAATAACACAACTAACTAAGAAGAACAAAAAGAAAAAAAAGAAAAATCTATGTTTGAGGCAAAACAAATGATAGCTCTATTACGGAAAATGTCAATAAACCAAGCGTGCCTATACCCCGAGCGTGAAAAGTAATGGCAATGTGGATGTGCCTTTAAGCTGCATTCTTTCTAATGAGCAGCAGGGGGCAATTGTATTGGATTGTATAGAAGTCAATGAGAAAAGGACCCTTCTTCTCACTGGATTAATCACTTCAATAAACAATTTCCAAATGAGTTTATGGTCTCAATCGCATAGATCAAGTCTTCTTCAGTACAGCATGATGTTAATTGTGTAAATCATGGTCCCATTTAGAGTCAACAGACAACAAAGCAGCCTATGGTTTAGTGTGTGGCTACTTTGGTATTGACAGGTCACCACCGTCTGATTTTGTCTAGAACGTTGACTCTTTGGCAGTGTCTTTTCAGTTAATTGTAACTTTTTAGTCGCTTAAAAATGTCTTGTTTGGTGTTGAGTTGGGCTAGGAAAAAAATCACTAATAGGAGCCAGCTGTTCATTTCTTTGAATAACTAATGCTCCTTAAAAAGGTTAACATTTGCACAATAATCCTCGACATGCACTGTAAAAAAAGGATAAATATATATATATATATATATATATATATATATATATATATATATATATATATATACATATACATATATAGATATATATATAGTATTGCTCTATCCAGTTATGTTGTTTACATGCACTTTTGAGATCGTCCCTAACTTCACCTCTCTGTTTTCCGTCTTCTGTCAAGTCACGCCTGCATGGGTTTCAATATCTGATTACGAGGTAAAAATAACACCTGTGCAACATCAGTCAAGCTTCATCCTGCACTGCAATCTGGTGGAAACTAATGAAAAGTTATTGCAGATAAATCTCACTGAATGTTTTTGAAATTGACTTAAACCATTTATAGCTGCAGGCTATGTTTTACATTTTGGCAAATGTATATCCTAGAAAATCCTTGTTCCAGCTCCTGTTTGCACTGTCAGAACAACAAGATTACTTTTGATCCAGAAGAAGTCTAAATCTGTTTATTATGAGCCAAGATCTGAAGATACAAAGAGCCTTGTTTTCTATGATTTATAAAGAGTGCTGTGGTTGTTCAACAATATTGCAACATCTTCTGCAAAATCCTATAAGTGTTCTACTCTGCAAATACATATTTGCAGTAGACAAGAGAGATGTAGCCTTTATGCTGCTGGAGCCATTCACTATACAGTTGCATATGAGGGGCCAGTCTACTCTTCAATTTACTGCTGGAGAGGTATTTACATCTCTCATGCACAAACACGCACACACACCTCAGGATAGAGAGAAAGAGAGACCTTTCCTTTCTCTATCTTTTTTTTTTTTTTTTTTACACCATGTAATTGTCCTCCAGGACACCTCAACACACACACACACTGGATATAATGTCATCACAGGCTATCATCTGTGGCCAGATCACTCTAATCTCTGTCCAATCGCATCAAGGACACTGAGACATTTACACACACACACACACACACACACACACACACACACACACACCACATACATAAACATGTGCCTGAAAACCCAAGTACACTCACACATACGTACTTACATGCAGGTTACATACAGCAAGTGTGAATATAGCAAATTGGATGTGACACATCTGTTTCAAGACTGCTCAGGAAGGTACCTGTAAATTGGATCGTGATCATAGCGGGATCAAACGCAACACTTCTGGCCTCTAAGACTCCATTTGCACATAAGGGAATCACTGTTGACTTATCGAGTGGCCAACTGCAGTGCAGACCTAAAACATAGGCTTACAGGAGGTCTTGCAATAGAGCCCAGATGTGTTGGGAGGAAGTGTGAAGGCTCCTGCCCACAAAAACACAACAGACTGAGTTGCTTGGCTGACCTTGTCTGTAGGAAGCTGCACACACTAGTAAAGTGATTATCAGAGGGTAAATGTTGGTGCAGGTGCACTACTTCAATCAGGTTTCCATTTGTCATCAAATACCCAATTTTAAATTGCTATCTTGAATCTTGAATGGGTCGAAAATTGAGTTCCAGGGTTTTGCTTCATATTAGAGCAGGTGCATTTTTGTCTCAATGAGAGAAAATGTATTTACATGTACAAAAATGGGAAGCAGAAGCAAACATGCCACCACAGAGTCCTTCCTGATTATGTACACCCACTTGCTAAAGAAACACCCGAGGGTTTGACTAAGGCTAAGGTTTGAAATGGATGAATATTCGACTCCCATTCACTTCCATTCATTGCAAGCAAATAGGCGAATAAAACATTTGCTTCTGGCGGCAAAGTAAATCTGCATCACGGCAAGTATAACTTTCGGAAACTTTGACCGGTGAGGTTTTGCATCAACTAATAACATCAAACGGACTGCAAACCAGCAAACTGATCACTGTACTGCCCACATTCAACATGAATATCACCTCGCTACTCGACTGAAATGCCTCAAACAATAATTTTGAATCCCATAAAGTTCACCAAGGATTGAATCCAAACAATGCTGCTAACTTGAAAACTGGGGAAACAGCCGTCAATTAAACTCACTGCAGACCTTTTTAAATGGCTAAATTTAAGTTTGAAGGTCTGAAACCAGGCTAATATTTTTTTCACACAAAGCATGGTAGGTATTTGAGTAAATGTCCCTCTTTCCAGGGACCTTTACAGCTTCAACATTAGTACACAGTGTGTATGTGAGAACTCACTCAGAAGCAGTGATCTAAGTGGTCACTTGATACAGAGTACCATCCGCGAGAATGGGCAATTTTCTGTGAATAATTGGCGAAAGAAATGAACTAGCTGCCCACTCAGAAAAAGCCTGTGTGACAGTCTGTGTCTGTGTTGAGAAGGTTAAACTTAATAACTCCATGTACTGTAACACACAAAACCACACACATGCAACTCATGTGCATATCAATGATGTTGTTCATTCATGGTTTTTCCAATTTAACATTTCAAAATTTAGGTCATTTTCATCTACCAAGGACTTAGAAGTAATTAACAGTAATTTATGCATTCATTTCATCACATTCAAGTAGATTACTGTAATGCACTTTTAACCTAAAAACAAAAAAGCCTAAAAAACTTGAGCTGATTCAAAATGCAGCAGCCAGACTCATAACCGGGTCCAAAAGGAGACAACACATCGAGGGCACTTGCTTATGACCACTTGATACTGTGTATACAAGCTGTCCATGCACACTGAGAACATTAACCCATTTAAGGAAAGCATTCCACCATTTAAACCGGGATCGATGTTGCGTTATTCTACCATTAAGGCCGGGACAGCGGATATGTCGTTTTGTAGTATTTATATTTTTTTCCACCTATTTTCGGTCTCTTGGCCAATGAAATGCATCAGAATCATGATCAGAATACATGCGGGAGTGTAACAATGCAACACTGTACATTTCCAGAACTTTGAAATCATGGAGGAAGACGACTATAGCGGAGGAGCTCAGAAGTAAGTGACGGAAGCGATCTTGATGAAAACAGCGCAGATGATTTATAATATATTAATAATAATAATAAAAATAATTGATTGTGATGATGCTATAAGAAATCATGACTGTTTATGTCTTGTATTACTTTATGCGTTGTTGAGTACCCTGAAAAGTGCAATATATAAAATGTATTATTATTATTTATTATTATTATTATTATTATTATTATGATAATTATTATTATTTTTATTACAGTAGGCTAATGAGAACTAAGTCTATTTCTTCAAATGGTCATATCATGTTTGCATCTTGCTAATGGGCATGTATTAGTATTATGCATAGGATTTTTATTCAGTCAAATGTAACATTTGCTGAGTTTGTTGATTTTTTTAAAAACCTTTATTGAAGGTTTGGACAAATAAACTCAACTCCTCATGAAAGCCACGGGTATAAGCTCTCAAATACTTTTTGAATTTCATTTCTATCTGCTACAGAGGCTGAAAAATCTTCTGTTGAATTTCCAGAAAAACTTTTTAGGGGGTTCTTTCAAAATCGCCCATAGGTTTTCCAGGCATTTTAGGCCTTAATGGGTTAAGCAAGCATTTAACAGCCTAATGGTTTTGACTATATGTGGACCTTTTCCCGGAAATCTAGTTTGGGATGTAGCTGGCCAGGTCAAAAGGGTGTTCAGGTAGTAATCAAGGAACTCTGCTATGTGTTAACTTTTGTTTCCACAGTTTGACACTATTGTCCTCCCTTGAGGCATTTTGAAAGGCCTTGTGGACTCTTGGCAAGAGATAAAAGTACCTCTGCCTTAACCTAACAGATAGGTCCTCTGTGCCTTTGAGATGGAACAGTCCCGCAAGACTCGGGCCTAATTTCCTCTTTGAGATGCCTTCATTTGCAACTCATAAAAGCAACAAGGTAATGGGTGCCCAGGTGGCACAGAGGGCTTGGCCAGATGCTCCTTCAGACACAGTTAGACATGATCGCAGGTGGGAAGCCAGTGCCTGACTAGAGAATACTCCTGTTTGGTCAGAAAACCAGTGAAGAGCGAAGGGGGATCTGGGGAGATGGTGGGAACTTCTACAAATATTGCAGCCCTCTGGCAGGGTGAAAATAAAGTTGTCTGCAACTCAATGTGTGTTAGAACAGATATACAGATGTCTGCTGATTCTCTTGACAGGTAATGGGAAATGGCCACTCAACGGAGGGAAGGAAAAAGAAAATGGGGACACTTAAACAAACCATCAGTATTTTTACATCCTCCACATGCTTAGATTAGTGTATTTGAAGATATTCAAACAAGACAGGGTACATCGGAAAAAGGAAAGGATGACTGTCAGTTGTTTATTTCTAATTTGGCATATATTCTGTTAGAGTAGTTTGTTGATGTCAATCCTAGTATCCAAAGATGCTCTGCTATTCTGGAGGCCATGTTTTGCAAAACCTATAACTGCTTGCTCCATCATCCCCTGACTTCCTGGCGCTTTTTTTGTCAGGCCTATAAAATTCCTCAACCCATTTGTTCTCTTTGTCGACCACTGCACCCAGTGCCAGCAACATTATCTACTTTCTGTTCCTTGATCAACTTTTGGTTTACAGTCATGGAAAAAAATATTAGACCATTTTTTTCCTTCAATTTACTGTTCATTTTAATGCCTGGTACAACTAAAGGCACATTTTGTTTGGACAAATATAATGATAACAAAAAAAATAGCTCTTAAGAGTTTAATTTAAGAGCTGATATGTAGACATTTTACACGGTTTTCTTGATAGAAACCAAAATCATTATCAAGAAATCCATGGAAAATGGCTAGATATTAGCTCTTAAATTCAACTCTTATGAGCTAATTTTTTTGTTATCATTATATTTGTCCAAACAAAATGTGTTTTGTTATTCTTATATTTTTTTTAAAAAAATGTACCTTTAGTTGTACCAGTCATTCAAATGAACAAGAAATTGAAGAAAACAAGGGTGCTCTAATCATTTTTTCGAGGACTGTATGTTGTTGCTTTCCAGGAACTAGGGTTCATCTCCGACTCAGTTCCAGGTAAAGCATTTACCTTTAAGTGACTTATAGAACTGTCAACCAAAGTAAGGTACTATAGTTACATTAACATGGAATGACATAAACTGAACAAAAAAATAACAAAACATAGCTTGTCCCCTCTTCTCATTAGTTAGTACATCCTTGTTTGTACATCCTTGATTCCTTTCCTCGTCTCTTCTCCTCTAGACTTGGTCCCTACCATTTTACATCAACCTCACTCCCAGTCGGTTGGCTAAACCTAACCTAAACCTAAACCTTTTACAATATTAATGTGTTTAAAACAGCTGCTGTTTGTCTATCTAGATACAAGACACATTTTAATACCAGGTGTAAATGGGGCCAAAAGCTCCTCGGGCACATCTCTCTCCTCACTGCCGTGTCCCCTGAGAAGCATTTTAGGAATTCAGACATCATTCAAGATGGCTCGCAGAGATTAATTTCTGGGTCACAGGCAGCAGGACAGAGGACAGAGGAGAGAGGGAGGCATGAAATAGACAAATAAGAAGAGCCAATTGTCTTTTCTGGTTATTAGTTTTTAATAAAAATATTTTTGCTATTATAAAAAAATAGTGTTTCTTTTTTAAAACAATGCTAACACTTACAGTGCATGCAAAGTGGCACAAATCCACACTTGTCTAAAGCACTTAACACTGTCTTGCCCTTTCCTTCCACACACACACACACACACACACACACACACACACACACACACACACACACACACCGAATGCCCACGGTCTTGTTGAATAGGATCAGCTGTTCTGACATCTGTGTTGTTGCTCTGTATTAGATCAGCCTAACCATCTGATATGTACTGAGGGTTTGTGTGTGCGTATGTGTCTTTGAGTCTATGCGGGTGTGTATGTGTGAGGGACAGAGAGAAAGAGAGCAAGAGGGTGAGAGAAAGAATATTAAAAATCTTATTTCAGTTCAGCTTGATGGCAACAGATGAGAAGGGAAGTGATGAGAAGAAATGGAAATAACCGCTAAGAGCAGGTGTGTTTGCAGATGGTCATAGCAAAGATCAGGTGGCTGTTCTATTACACACACACGCAGCCCACCATCTCACACAGGATGCACGTGTTCAGAAACACCAGTGACGTGAATGGTGTTATAATACACGGTCTGTACTCTAGTATGCATGGTTCATGGCTCAGTGAACTCCATATTTTCACACCTGTTTGTGTGTGTGTGTGTGTGTGTGTGTGTGTGTGTGTGTGTGTGTGTGTGTGTCCATATGTTGAGCAGAGGCACAGTTTAATTTCAAAAGGAATAAAAAACAGCATTATAACAAAGAATGTGCCCAGCCATATATTCACATTTTCTCAATTGAAGAAACCTGAGCCCTGAACATTTTTGACCATATTTTGTTATGAATGGTAAATGGACCTGCACTTATATAGCACTTTTCTAGTCATTTTGCAACCACTCAAAGCGCTTTACACTACAGACTGCGCTCATTCGCACACACATTCATAATGGTGGCAGAGGCTACCCTAAACAGTGCCACCTGCCACCATTGGGAATTCATTCACACACCGATGAACGCAGCATTGGGAGCAATTTCAGCATCTTGCTCAAGGATACTTCGACAAGTAGGCTGCCATGGTCAGGGATCGAACCACCAACCATCCAATCGGTGGGCAACCTGCTCTACCAACTGAGCCACAGCCGCCCCGAATCAATAAACTCTTTGTTGAAATGATGTCTCCCTCCTTTGTTTTCACATACACATATTATCAGTTTTCTATTATTCTATGGTTCTATTCGCAAAGTCAGTTTTTGGTATTTTGTCTGTTAAAAACTGCATGTCATCTGTCATTAAACTACAACCATTTTTCACAGACATTGAAAGCACAAAAGTAATATCATATCAATATCATACAAATATTGGACAATTAAGCAGATTCCTGAAATACTTTCCATGACAGTTTAGCCATTCTAGCAGCATGGCTGTGGGGAGTTTAAAGTTGGTCAGTCCATCTATCCATCACATTGGATCACACTGGAATATTTCCATATAGAATTGGATGGACTGCCATGATTTTATGTTTAATCATTCATGCTCCCCAGAGGATGAATCTTAAGGACTTTGATGACCATCTGACTTTTAATTCAGCACTATTAAGATCGTACACTACGAGAACTTAATATTATCTCAGCATTTACTGATTAGATTGGTACAAAATATGGCAAAGACATTCATGGCTCATGGCACTTTGGTCATGCAGTTACTTGACGTCCTCTAGTGCCTTCATGACATGACACTTCTGGTTCTGAGCTAAATGCCTTGACAAAATTTTGGATGAATTGTCATTCAATTTGGTTATTAAAGAGGATACATATGAGGCTAGACATGTTTGAGCCTCCAGACGCAGACAAAGAGTTTGTTGTGCCCCAAAATCAGCGACTAGCAGACTTATCAGAATGGTAAGTGCAGTTATCATCTTTCATGCTGTTTTTTAGCTTGTAACTGGCAGTGGCTGATAGTGTTAGTGGTTGTGAAACTAAACTTTATATGTGGGACCATATTAAACTTTATAAAATGTCTAAAGGCCACTTTCGAATAATAATATTAAAAATGGCCTCTACAGTATCTGCACAACTGAAAAATAAGGTTTTGGGGCCAGGTAAGAGAACAATATAGGGGTATACAGATAAAACAAAAGGAGGCAAACTACTGTCTGTTGCATGGAACTCCAACCCAGTACATGCCCATCCATCACAAGCGACAATATGGGTGTCTTGGCACTGTAATATCCTGAGATTGTTATTTGGTATTACCCTAGAGGGAGCTTTGGGTAATCAAGTGTGTGTTACCTGGCATTAAGTTACCTGTCAGGAAAGGTACATGTAGATGCCCCCTGGTGGCATATGTTGTAATGTCTATGCTGCCAAATGTTTGAGTAAAGCCACAAGAAACTACACCTGAAGCCCTGTGTCCTCCTTTAACAAATTTTGATCCACAATGTTATAGGTACCTAAACTCAAATTCCAAAACCCTCTGCTGACTGACTTTCTTCCTTCATTACATCTGAACATTGCAACTGGACATAAATCATGAGGTACTCTAGTCCTTGAATGAATAGTGATCTGAGGCTAAGCAGCCTTAAATCACCCATTAGTTATCAATTATCAATTGTTAAGAAGTACTCTTTCCATAATAATGTAATGTTTGGCTCACACACGGTGAAGTAAAATATCAAACTAACTTGTATCAAGCCAAACACTGAAACTGTAAATGATCCTGTAACAGGTCTGTGCCAATCAACTGCATTCATTTCAACAGCACACTCAACAGTGAATACTCCTCATTAGACACATACAAAAAAATCAACTTGAGACAAACAAAATCAGTTTCTATAATGACTTAAATATAGAGTTGATAAATGTGTGTCATCTGTGACTTCTTCACAGGCAGCCGCTGTAATGGAATTAACACAAATTGAATCACAAGAGTGCCAAGGCTCATGATATGGAGCATATGTAATTAACTTAATATAAGTGACATATCCAGTAAGTATATACAGCAGAGTGCAGTCTGTGTGTAGTTACTGCATGCTACAGTGTCGCCTAGAGAATTTTTTTGCTAGCAGGGAGCCAGTGCTCATTTGAAGGATACTGAGGGACGGTCTGGGAGACTTATATCTGTTACTGTCTGTATGTAAGTATTTCCTTAAAAAATCCCCACTGAGGACCAACTAGAAGTGTGTGGCAGTGTCTGTATCTGCAGAGACCATGCCCTATATTTTCTCTATTCTTCTTATTTTGCTGTGTGCAGGACACTTCCGGATACCTTAGGACCACATATGGAGATTGTAACCCCCAGACAATAACATCTCACAGGGTGGGCAGTCTGTTTTCAGTCCCTAGTTTTCAAATACCTCTGCTTTGCCAGGCCCCTCTGAGTTTGATACCAACACACAAGGCCCCCTTTAGCATCTGTGTGATAAAAAGTGGTATTATTTGATGACTTGAGATAAGAACTGGTTTTTACGGTTATTGCTTTGTGTGGCTTTGTCTTTCAGTGTTTCAGCT
The DNA here is from genome assembly GCF_030273125.1 of Centropristis striata. Classification (NCBI taxonomy): domain Eukaryota; kingdom Metazoa; phylum Chordata; class Actinopteri; order Perciformes; family Serranidae; genus Centropristis; species Centropristis striata. The sequence goes on from NC_081532.1 coordinate 17,973,314, forward strand.
TGACTGAGGGTGGGGTTGAGCTACACAGGACACAGTGGACAAGATAAGGCCGGCGCTTTGGCTGCATTCCCACAGATTTCAACAATGCAGCATTTCCCTAGCCTGGGTATTCCCATACTGCCTTGCGCGCTCAAATTTCATTTCGAACCTCTAGGCAGTCTGGCAACCAGGGCAGTTTCTTAGCCCTGTTTTAGGGATCCAATCACAGAGCAGGGAGGGACGACAAGACGATGACGCGTACTACTTGGCAGACGGAAGCTTGTAGTTTTCTTATGGATCCAACATGGCTGCTGCAGACCCGAAATTCTCTTTAGCTGTAGATGGTGTTTTAAATAGTTTAGAGCGAAAGTTGAAAGGCGAAAGGTCTACGAGCCGGGGGACAGCGGAGCCGCCGAGAGACCCGCAGCAGCTTGTTTATTGCCCATAAAATCAGTGGATGTGTGTGGCTGAATGACATGAGGGGGAATAAAGCATGAAAATAAATAATCTTGCAAAAAGCGAGAACTGGAGAAGCAAAGCAGCAAGCAACACTCTCTCACAGACACACAAACATCCATTTCTGTCGCTCTACTACGTCATCTGGTATAACTGATCTGATTGGCTAAGAGCTACCTACAGACGCTTTTGATAGACATTCTAAGCGCCCAATAAACGGCTCCGGAGGATCGTAAACCACGCCTCCTCTACGGAGAAATGAACGGCTGGTTTCCAGACTAATCTCATTTGTGATTAGTCTGGTGTTAGCCAGACGAGCATTTCCCCACCTTCTGCGGAGATATGGGTGTGTTTATTTGTGCTTTAGAATGTAACCACTGTGAAACAATCAGGGAATAGCATTTTATTCCTCTGATTCTGTGCTTTTGTCTTGCTAAGGCTGATCCCTCTCTTCATGCACTCTCTAGCTCGCTCGGCCACAGCTGCTCTCTTTTTGTCTTGCTTGCTGAGCCAACTTTAAATTGTGAGGTTTTAAAAACACCAACAAAAAAATATTAACACATTATGCTTTTAAAGGGGAACTGGGACAACTTTAAATATTTCAGTCTGTTTACAGTATTTGGAGTGCTATTAAATATAAGGAAAACACTTGATGGAGGGAGCTGCGTGACTTCTAATAGATTGCCTGAAGTAATGTGACATAGTTTGAAAATTCAGTCTGTTGCCCACTTCCATCTCTGCTTGTGGAGAGAGGCTACATTGGATTAGATTCAACGTTATTGTCATTGAACAGAGTAACAAGTACAAGGACAACGAAATGCAGTTTGTCTTAGTAGCATACCCAATTCTGCAACAGAACTGTTAGTAGTTGAGCTGATTGTAATGTAGGCACCAGGTTCTAACAAGCCAAAAGAATGCATGATTAAAGAAGATGATATCTCTTGTTCTGCTGGATGCATTTTCGTATGTTTCTTCGTCCATCGTGAAAATGTTGCACTTGTGCAATGAGAAACATTTGGAGAAAGCTCCCTCTAGACCCACATTAAAGATTTTCCAAATATTTGACGGGTAGAGTAGTACCCTGTGTGACTGAACCCCTAGAAGGTCTAGATTACCGTCATCTGACTCTACCCAAATGCACCAGATTTATTTGATTGGATGTCTATGTGTTCCACATCATCAAAAATGGTCTGAATTTTTCCTTTCCTTTCCTTATTTTTGTAGTCTAAAAGTAACAAACTCCAGGCTTTTTACAATATTTTTGTGTGTCTGGACCATAATTGAGTTTGAAAGATGTTAAAAAATTTGGTTTTGAAAGTAGGTATAAGATGAACTCTAAGTGAAAGGTAAAGGCAAATGAAGAGGCTGTCAGATGCTCAGATTGACATGTACAAACTGGGTGGAAAAACAAGGCCGCTGTGTAAAAGCAGCACCCGTTTTCATAGTCAGGAATCAGGTGTTAGTCCTATTTCCCCTTGTAAACCAATAATTTTCTTGCATGAGCGTCTGTAAAAAGCTTGAGATTGTTAGTGCGGTCACTGCCCGGGGAGACTTTAAATGCTGTGAAAGCCTCCAGGAGGGCCTTGGTTCTGCGGTGTAATACCCTTTTAAAAGCTCTCTGTATTCAGCTGGGCATATCAAGGACAGACACAGTAAAAACATTTCCTTAAACCCCTGCCAACATGTGCATGCACGCATACACACAATGCAAACACAAGCACAGACACAGATAAAAAAAAACAAACACATGCAGATACACAGATACATAGACATGACACGTGAATCCATGATAACACACAGATGCAAGCACATGCAAACACTCATGCAAACAGCAGTAGTTTGTATTGAAATAGTAATAGATAGCAGTGGTTTGTGTCCCCATGCTGGCTCTGTAATGCACTCCTTCTTCTTTGTCTCTGCCCCCTCCGTCTCCTCTATTCTGTGTCTCTTCTCTCCTTCCCTCTTTTCTTCTTCACCACCATCCATCCCTCTGTCTACCTTCCACCCATCCCTACCTCTCCCTCTTTGCTATTCCCACCTCATCTCTTCCCTCCCTCCTCTCCCTGTGAACCTCCTACAGAGTGACACTGCCCCCTATTTGCCAAATTGGGAATGTTTTTCTCTTCCCCTCTGCCAATTTGTATGACTCTCTTTCATCATCGCTTCACTTCACAAGCCAGCACAGCCTCATCTCTCTCTCTTATTCTCTATCCCTCCCATCTTGATCTCTCCGTTCTCACTCTGTCATTCTTGTCATTCCTTCATCCCTTATTGCGCCTTCACTACCAACAATATCGCTCTTTCTTCTTCTTCTTCACATTTGGTTGCTTCTTATCTATCCGTCCATCCATCTATCTATGTTGTTCATTTTCTCAAACTGTGATGCTTGGTAGCTCAGAACAATGTATTATATAATAAACTGATCCTTACCTCTCATCACTTTATAGATATAATTGAAAAGGCCAGTTCACCAAAATCACAGAAACACATATTCTTACTTAATGCTAGATGTATTTAGCTATGCAGGTAGTTTGGGTTCTCTCTACATCCATTCCAAACCTTTAGACTACTGCTGCACCAAATGTTTTCTCAAAAGCCCAGAAAAATACATTCAGCTTTGTGTCATTTCCAGTCAGTCTCTACACTGGACCGGCAAAAGCAAAAGTTGTATAACTGGGGAAAAATTGCTAAAAAAAAAGTCTGCCCTAATATTGTCACGGTAGGTTGATCCATGCCACTACTACATCCCTGATTCCAAAGAAGTTGGAACGCTGTCAAGTACCATCTTCATTTGTAAGTTTACATCTTGTAGTTGGACTTTCAAATTTCAAACATTTATTTACCATTTAAGCTGTCTTTTATAACGCGTTAAACCTAGATAAGTGGTTTTCTAGCCTAAATTTAACAAACTGCAGCATTTTTTTTTACATGCATATACATAACTTTCTAGGCTGCCAGACACTGCTCTGGTTCAACAGGATCCTGGTACTTTATCCTATGCCTGCATGAATATATTTAACCTTTTTTGTAATAAATGTCACAACTTTTACATATTTACGTAGCTGCCAGTATAAATAGTTTTTATGGGAAATATTAGCTGGCAAGTATTTCATAGTTTTATGTAGAGCATTTAACAGCTTATTTTTTGTCCATTATCTTGGTATGAGAGAATTTTTTTCCCTTTTTTCTTTTTGCACATTGATCGAATTAGCTAAATTATCTTTTAATTGAACATTTCAAACTGAAGTACCAACCATAATAAGCATCAATTAATCTCAAAATTATCACAAATGCATCTCAATATGTTTTTTAAAGGAACAAGGCTTTTAAAAAAAAAAAAAAAATCCATGACTTTGCTTGCATGGACACACAATAATATATGTACTTTATTTCACATGAATGGACAGGTATTTTCCTCAGCTGTCAAGACCCAACTTGAGTGAATATTGGACTGATTTCATGTCTTTGTTGTGTTTACAGGTTGTTCCGCTGTATGTCGAAATTGAATAAACCCTTCTTTATCCACTTGTGAGCCGAATTGGATTTTGTATGCCATGCTGTACTCATTTACAGCAAGCTAGCTGGGAAAGAGAAACACAGACAATTCACTTTAGCTGATAGCATTACCAATGGACCCACACCACAGCTATTTAAAGTATTTCCTCTCCTCAATTCTCTAGTGGAGCTCCGTGATAGAGAGGAAGATTGTCACGTAACAGCAGCACCTTCACAATAAACTGTTTTTAGATAGAAACAAAACAAGAAGCAGATGGAAAATAGTTTTTTTCCCCCACATGACAGGAGAATGATCAGGGTCAAGAGACTTGCAGGGTAGCTCAGAGAGGGATATAAAGTGTTCCTGGAAGAAATGAGTTTTTCACACAGGCAGTTGAGTTCTGTGTGAGGTGGGAATGTCATTTCGCCACCAAGGTGCCTGGAGGGAGAGGAGTGGAGCTCAGAGCGGAGTTATGGCCTGGTGTCTGCTGGGAGGGAAGCGCTAAGCACATGTCTTGAAGGTGTACAGGGGATGCACCTCACTTAGCAACTTGTACAGCAGAACCGAGGTTTCTGAATTTGATGTGAGCCGCCGCTGGGAGGTAACGGAGGGGTGGAGGTGACATGAGAATGCAGGCATTTTAAAAGTGCAGCACAAGTTATATTGAAAAGGGAAATAGGTAGACTTGGACAGGGGTCTGACAAGAGGAAGAAGCTGTGGCTGTGATGCAAGCATTGCATGGCAATTGGCTGCCTAGAATCACAACTGAGATTCTTGCTAGTCTGGGCAGGTGTCCCTATGGTGCTGTCAGTCCTGATAGAGAGGTCCTGCAGAAGACAACATTTGTCAGAGAAGAGCAATATCTCACTTTTGTCAAGGTTGAGTTAGAGGTGGTGGGCAGTCATCCAGCTGAATGTATGCGTGTGGAAAGCAAAGTGATGGAGGAGCAAAAAGCAAAGTTGAGTGTCCTCTGCTCTGGATAAAAAAAGTTTGGGGTTGTTGGAGTCAACAAATAAAAGCATGGGCCTTTGTATGAGAGGGACACCAATGTAACACATTTCTCCACATGATCACAATATTAGCAAGTTTGATAGACACTGTTGAAGATAAAGAACAATTCAAAGAAAATAAAAACTGTAAAATAAATAAATAAATCATGAAAAATGAGCAGAAGCTCTTAAGCTTTAAGCTCCTGTATTTAATGGCTTGGTCAAAGTAGTGGCATGGCTTGTGACATGTGAAAAGACTCATAAAGGGAGGGTCCATTATTTCTTTTTGTGTCTTTGAGGTTTTTATACCATTCTGCAGCTTCCCAAGAGTGAAGTATTTAAATCCAAAAATTAAAATGTGGGTTGAAGTAGGTATGTCTTAGTGTAAAAATGCTGTGCAGGAACTCCTGTGTTCTGCAACGTAAAATTACTGGTTAAGTACGTATTGCTGTGGATTGGGCGGCAGGAAAATAAAGACATATTTTAGCAACCATCAGTTTCAGTGTATGCTGTATTAATTTGGACAAAAACAGTAATCATCATCAATCAGTAATTTAAAAAAATGTGGCTACTGTCAGCCACTGTGCTATTATGTTATCTTGCTGGGTGGGCATTTGAAAAATGTGGAAAAGAACGTTTAAGTTTTTTTTTCACAAGGTTTCTCTGTCTGGTTTGACCAGTAGGCCTGGTCAACTCCACTAGCTGCTACTAGTGGCAGCTTTATTTCAGTAGTGCCACTAGTAGCTGCTGTTTCTCTTCCCCTGCTGTTTTCTTTCAAGCAATTGTGCAGTCTTATGTATATTCACAAATTCAGTATATTCAACAAATCTTGGCCTTGTTGAAACATCAGTTGTGTAACGAACTGAACGACATGCTATTAGAAATAGCTGTTTAAATTGTAATTCATGCTGCTACCTACAGCTAAAGATAAATACTTTACTGCTCCGTTGCTTTGGCACTTATCCATACACTAATGCTCATGGTGGGTGGTGTCAGTGGCACTGCTTTCTCACCAGCTTGGTTGCTGGATAATTGTTGCAGCACCCAAAAATAGCAGACCCATTACCAGAAAATTGCTTAATGGCTGCAAAAAAAGGGGAATCTTTTATCTAAACTGTATTTTAGATTTGAGATATAAGGCAGTTTTACAATCTCAACGTGTGAACGCTGCCTTGTAGAAGCATGGTGCTCTACTGTTGACCTCCTACATTTTCAGTGCCAGTCTATCAATTTAGTTACCACACAGTAACAAGCTTAAATCTCTGTCCATCTCGAGGCTATCACTGTGTAAATGAATCAGACTGAAACTGAATGTACAAACCTGTCTGACCAAATCAGCATCATATAAAGCCAAATAGAACCTGCACTTAAAGGGCCAGTCCATCATTTTTACCAATAAATATCAGTTTACTGCATATAAAGAGGTCTGCTGAGCCTGTGAAAACCTTTGTCCGCCATTCTCAGAAAGAAAGAGTCCAAAGAAAGATGCAGTAATGGAAATGTAAGAACTAATGCTACTTCTTTTTAGGGACTAAAGAAATGATTAGTCACACTAATAGTTTGGTAGCCATAGTGATGGCCAAATTAACCATTTTCTTTATTATCTAAGCCCACTACATGGTGCTCTCTGTTCAACAAAGGGTTGAAAACACAGTGACTTGCAGTTCCTTGAGCCTTTCAACTAAGAATGGCAAGGGCTGATGTATGCTCAGTGTTGGATACGGATAGAGACAGAAGCTCTCTGTCCAAAAACTGTATTCATTTGTCAATTCAATTGTGCACATTTCTTGAAAGCTTACTGACGGGGACGATACAGACCGGTACAACCAGAAACCATTGGGGAGCTGAAGCAAATAGTTCAGACAAGACATGACCATATGACACAAAGAAATTTAACAATTGGCAGAACTTTTTGTAAATGACTTAACGGCCTCACAGACCTACGCTGTCTATAACTCTGCCGCTGTTTTACCAATATAAAGGACACATAACTATGTGGACAGTGATGATTAAATTGTTTCACATTAATGAAGATTTATGGTTCTTAAGGCTTAATTTGGACATCACTAGGTAGACACACCAGTAATTCAGCTTAACAATGGCAGTGTCAGTTGGCTGATTGGTTTTAGAATTTTACTTGCTAGCATGCTAACAGGCTAAAATTAGATGGTGAACATGTTAAACTTTATACCTGTTAAACATTAGAATGTTAGCATTGTCATTGGGAGCATATTAGCATGCCAACATTAGCATTACATTTACATTACATTTAGTCATTTAGCAGACGCTTTTATCCAAAGCGACTTTCAGAAAAGGGAAACCAACAAGGTACAGTGTATATACTGTAGCAACCTGGAAGCACGACCGTTAGCCGGTTTTCTTTGCCTTTATTCTCAGTTTTATAACACAGGCTACTGTGGGCCGTAGCCAACGCCAAAACAATAAAACACACTGCAACAGGCTATCATAAGATCACAACCATAACTTTCCGGTCTCTCTGCTTTTTCCTGTTTTGGCACAGAAACAATTCAGAGGCATACTTCAATGACGAGGTGTGTGTGCATGTACAGTATGTGCATGTAAGGCTATGTTTGTACGTATGCCAACATATGTTAATTAACTCTGTCATTAAAAGCCAATACAGGCTTGTGTGAGAGGTGATACTCATAATCTCTCTGATAAGCTCTGATAATACAATAATCAGGGCTCAACAAACACACATAGTAGGTAGCAGTGGATATGCACGTACACACACACACACACACTCCAGTGTAATGTCATGATGATCCATCTGCCTCTCTTCATCCCTGGTTCCCCTCTTTCATCACACCTGTCATCCCTCCATCCATCACACATCCTTCTGCTTCACTACGTCTCTTTGGCTCACTCTTTCTCTATAGTTCAGTCTTTCTGTTTCTTCCAATTCTCCCTCGCTGTCCTTCTCTTACCCTCCCTCCATCTGTCACCCCCGTCTCTCCGAATCCTTTAACCTCCTCTCTTTTCTCAGGCACACCACCCCCCACCCACACCCACACCCCCATCGCCCTGCTTCTCTCTAAGACAGCTCTACGTTAGCAGCTCCTTCAGGCTGAGCCGAGGCAGGTTTCACTGCACGTTTTACACACTTTAACCCAGAAAGCTGTTGAGGAAAATCTTCCTCTAACACACATGTCCACCCTAGTCAGCTCTGCAGCATTTGAAAGAGGAGCATCCATCATAATAAAGGTTCTCCAATTTGGCATCAATCCAGTGTGGTAAAATGTCCTTCTTATACGTTTCTCTTACTTTTCAATTAACAAATGTGCATTGTTACTTTTTATTAATTTATTTGATCCATTGTCTCCAAAACATGGCGAGTAAAGGCACCAATGTACGTTGCAATTTTTCTACCCGGTTCTGACTAACAGCGATATATAAATATCATTAATGCAACTAATATTTTTTTTTAAATGTATTTGGGGGTACACCTTTTGCTGTTTGCGGTTGCAATTTTTTTATATGGTACAAAGTTGTTGCCAAAGATGCCCAAAGGCCAAGAAATGGTTGCAATTCCCAAAGTTGCTAAAGTTTATATCTTTGGCAGTGAAATTGAATTAAAACATAATTTTGTCATTGACTTCTTCATCTGTCTGTGTGAGGTACATACTTTGGGACTTTTGAGATGATTAACAAGTAAGAAAATAAGATTTTTTCAAATGTAAAATCAGGCAGACCTATGTTTTTTATGAAATGTATTTTAGATTTTCTCATTAAATGTTTGAAAGGAAACCCTATTTTTAAGGTTTATATAATCACTAGACATTAGTCCAACATGATTTGAGGTCATACCTGAAGGCTTATTATCTGCCATTATATCAAGGGGGTAGTTAAACACTATTTTAACTGTCTGTTAGATATATAGCAAAAGGTTGGAGATGTTTTGCTTAAAGTGAAAAATTACCACCTTTTAGATGTGCAATCAGTGTTGAAGAAAAATGTGGTCTATTTAAGCAATACATTCCCCAGTGCATACTATAATGGCAGAGAAAGCTGATTCCTCATGCTTGAAGTTAGTCTTTACACTGTTCCACATTCACCAATTGTACTTTGGTCAAAATAAATCCTTAATTCACAGAGTCGGCACACAGGTATGACATACATCAATCAATCTACATATCTAACTTGCATATCTTAAAGCAGGAAAAATAGTAATGATATTTCCCAAATTAAGGGTGATGGTGTGATCATGTGAAACTTAAATGCAAAGACAGTCATAAGGTTGGTTCAATAGAATCCCAAACTCAAACTTTCAGCAGTTTCTTTTATTGCTGAAACTGTTTAATGTTTTTCTGAGCAGCTGCAGAAAATACTGGGTCATGTTCAACACTGCCTGTGAAAAGATGCAGGTGAGGGAGGGAAAATTTGCTGAGTCAAGGAAAATGGTGCAAAGTTCCATACCACACCAGATATGTGTGCAGGTTTGTGTGCATAAGTGTGTGTGTGTGTGTGTGTGTGTGTGTGTGTGTGTGTGTGTGTGTGTGTGTGTATGCCTGTGCAATTATGGCTCTCACCAAACTGACTCCTAATTATAATCACCCCTGTAGTGCTACATTCACACTTGTTATCACCTTGCTATCTGTATCTTCTCATCTCTCTGTGCCTCTCTCTCTCTCTCTCTCTCTCTCTCTCTCTCACACACACACACACACACACACACACAGATTTTTGACAGTGCCAGAGGATATGAGGTGTTAATGTATTCTCCGAAAATTAATTTGCTGATCCACTCTAACAAGTTACCTGTGAGGGGGAAGATAGGTGAAGACATGGAGACAGGGGGAAGAGAGAAGAGGAGAGAAAACAAGTAAGTTTTGGTTAAGAAAAGAGCCAAAAGGCAGTAAAAGACTATTTTGTCCTTTTTTTCATTATACTGAAGTGAACCTGAAAAACGTATGTTCTGCTTCTTTCTTTTGAAACTTTAGCTTGAATCTCCTTCACCAAGGTAACAACTTCTGCAAAAGCTTGAAATTTTGAACAATTGCTTTTATTCTGTGAGAGGATGCTATAAAGAAAACCCACTGCACCCCAGAAATGACTGGGGGCAGAGCCAAAAGTTCAGCTATATATGCAGTTTAAGAAGTGCTGAAGAACTTTATGCAGAGGAACTTTATATCTCACATGTATACGTATGCTAACCACTAATGTTAGCTGATGATGTAGCATCATTTAACCATACTACCCTATTATTTAGTATGGCAGAAAAGTATTTGTCAAATGCAGCATGCCAAAACTACCAGGATGTGCTGTTCATAGACTGTATATAAATAATGGTAGTCACCGTGACGTCACCTGTTGGTTTGTGGACTGCCTGTGGAGTGTGGAGTGAGTGTCACTCTGCTAGTTTAATGCATAGTGGCTTTTCAAAATAAACCTCCGTCTTCACAAGAAATGGTAGGCAATCAAACCACTTGGGCTTATAAACAACTACTTCCACACTTGAAGGTTGACTTTAAATAACAACACTGACTTTGATTTCATATGATCCATCCTTAACGGACATTTGCGCTCTTTATTTCACGTGTGGAACGGTAAGCGTCTAATATTACAGAGAATAGGTTTAAATTGGAGTTAATAAAAAGCCCAGTGTGTCTCATATAGAAATTAAAGTGTGCATTGTGTTTCTGTAACACAAACTGAGAGCCAAAGTCTTTGTATCTGTCAGGTTTGGAATAAGACCCAGCTGAATCGTGCCTGCTACCACATGTCAACCTGTGATCTCAAGCAGCCAATGAGATCCCTCTGCAAAGTCTGCCATTTGGAACTAATGGGATGAGAGATAAGCATCTCTCCCTGTGTGTGTGTGTGTGTGTGTGTGTGTGTGTGTGTGTGTGTGTGTGTGTGTGTGTGTGTGTGATTTGTACCTATGGCAATAAATACGGAAAACCGAGGAGTCACTGCAGTAAATGAACATGAACTCAGGCAGATTACTCGTTGTGAAAACAAATTAAGTGAAAATTACATTCCTCCTTCATGAATTAGACTGAGCTGACATGACATTTACACGTATTCATTATGTGAGAAGGTTAACTTGGAAATTATTCCTCGGATTGAATTATAAAATAGACCTTTTATTTGACTATAGTTAAGCCTTTATTCCAGACTCACCATTTTCTTCTTTTCTCCCACTTGTCCGCAGACACCTCCACTCAGTTCCTTCTCATGACTTCAAGAGCTCTAACCATAGACTGTATACAAATAACGGGCTGCGTGACTGTGACGTCACCCATTGGTTTGTGGACTGCCCATTTGAAGCATCGAGTTCAACATTACACTCATCGCCATCTTGTGTTGCCATCTTGTTTCCGATACAGGGGGCAGACCATATTTGGACTGTGGAGGAGCGAGAGGGATCTGACGACACTGACTACACGCCTCTCTACATCCCAACCTGACTGTGAGAAGCCACTGCTAATTCATGTTAGCATTAACTGGGATGTTCATTTTGGCTAGCAAAAAAACAAAAACAAAATGTACGTAACTTACCTGAAAAAATTAACAGCGATTCCTTGGAGTGTCTGTTAGTCCAACAAAATGCTGAACAAGACATTTTTACTGAACAAAACGTCCAAATAAACTGTCATTTTCTTGAAGAGGATTTTTTTCTCATTTTGGATTGAAATGAATGGACAGACATTTTTTGCCGCCACACTAAGCACCCCCTGCTGGAATTTTCAGTAGAATGCATCATGAGACACTTCCTGGTTTGCCTCCCTGCTCAGACCCGGAGGTTGCCGCCTGGCTCTAACTAGTAGCAGTTGTAGTATCTATTCCATAAAGGTGACAGAGAACTGCACATGATCATATGTAAACAACAACCTCCTACTCTGCTGCATCTCCCTGTTTGTCTCCCCATCTGTCTTCCTGTCTTTCTCTAACCAGGAGACCCTAATTGGTCTCTCCGCCTTTGACTCCAATGCCAGAAAATCTGGACTCCTTCTCCTTCCTTCTCCAACCATCAAATCAGCCAAATGCCCAATTTGCCCCACAGTCTGACCATTCACAGCCTACTAGTATGTGCACTCTAAATAGGCTAACTGAAGTTGCATCAGGCTGTGTCCTCACCTTGAGAAATTAGATTTACTAACCCTTCATCATGCTCACACACAGCTCCAATGTCAGTACCTCCAGCAGTCTGTAAAGTAGATTTTACTCTCTCAGACACACTGCCAGCAGCACCCTCATCATGACAACACGGCCCTCTTGAGTCTCAGTTAGTATGAGTGTCTGTGTTTGTGTGTAAGTGGAAGGAATGGAGAAAGAATGGGAAGAGGGTGCAAATGTGTGTGTGTGTGTGTGTGTGTGTGGCAGTGATAAGGCAGGCGAGCGGCCGTGTGAGGGAAGCTTCAGGCTAGTAACCTGCTCATGAACTTGTCCGTCAATGACCACACATGCACACACACAAAGGCTCAACGCTCAATTCAGAGCCAAATATATTACTTTTGCAGAGGGAAGGGAGAGGCGGGAGATAAAGCAGCAGAAAGAGACTGGAAGAGAAGCTCTAGGGGGTGGGGACAGAGCGGAGATTCGGATGAAGGAGAGGCAGAGATGAAGAAATTCAGTGTGATTCAACTGTAATGAGAAGAGTTATGAGATGGGATGAAGAGAAAGCAGGACTGAGAGAAGATGGGAGAGATCCAATAAAGATGGTCAGGAATAGAAAAAGATGAGACAATCTGCATTCATAAATACCACTTTCTAAACCATCATAATGTAGCCAATTAGCAGTAAGTCACTCACTAATTATATAAATATTCCTTTTATAGTTTATAGGCATGCCACTCTTTACCATGCGCCAAGCAAGGAGGAGAAAAATAAAGAAAAAACACATTGAACCGTAGGAATTATTAGATTCACAACTAGCTAAAAATGTACATCTAGGAGAAAAAAACCTTACAAATTCAATATCTTGAAATAATAAATAACAGCTGGAAGGTGTCTACAAACCTTGTAAGATATAAAGCCATCATTCAAAAGAAGAAAAATGTACTGATGTGCAGTTTCCGTCGTTACATCGCCGTTAAGGTTACTGAATGTTAAATGCGGTGCATTACTATGAATTGATTGAATAAACCAACATGGTCTCACAGGAATCCGTGAGATAGCCACGGATTTGCTTAACTCAAAATCCGTGGAATAGCCACGGAATAACTCAAATTTCCGTGAAACTGACACAGATTTCGCTACAATGCAAGTTAATGACAGTCCGACCGTGGCTATTCCAACATACAAAGTGATTATGTACATTCACTGAGTGAATATTTAGAAAATAAAACATATATTTCTCGCTAGAAATGTGATCAAAATCCATTTTTATGCAGAAACTAAGTCAAAATATTGATTTTTTCACTAAAAATGAGAGAACTGTCCGCCATGTTTTTTGTTCTGACAGCCGGGACCTTGAAAGTCACGTGACTTGGAACAAACCAATAGGAAAAAATATCCATGGAATAGCCACGGGATATGGGTCATTAACTTGCATTGTAGCGAAATCTGTGTCAGTTTAAGGAAATTTGAGTTATTCCGTGGCTATTCCACGGATTTTGAGTTAAGCGAATCCGTGGCTATTTCACGGATTCCTGATACCAGGTTCGAATAAACTGTGTAATCTGAACGCACCCATGGCTCCACACACAGTAAGTGAGGATACCAGGTGGGTTAACAACAAGATAAGTGATTATGATTGGCTAACGCAGACTCATGTTTCGTGGTAGCCAATCGGAGCCAGTGTTTGCCAAGTTGGCATTCTCAAGGTGGAGATATAAGCACTACTTCAAATTAATTCACGTGCATGTAATGTGTACATTATGTCCAGGAGCGATCCGTTGTAAGCAACTCTCATTTAATGTCTATCAGACCAGTTGTCTGAGATTGGGAGTTTGATTCATTTCATTAAGACTACAGAGTTAAACGCACTTGTTGTGAACAAAATACTTGGAAGTACAGTCTCGGGTTGTGAGAGTTTGATTTAATTTGCTATAGAGTTAAACACGTTATATTGTTTAACTGTTTACTTTTGTTACAAAGATAATACTTGAAGTTCAGGATAAACCTCTTGCTGTCTGTTGATGTGCAATAAATATCGAAGGTTATGTACAAGCACCTGTCTATTCTACTCATTTCAAATGACTTGTGAAAACTGATCAGAAAAATACAAATTCTTTGACATATAGCTACTTTTTTTTTTACTACAATAACGCAAATAGTTACTTTCCCTGGTAACTAGTTACTTTTATTAAAGAGTTATTCAGTTGTGAGTAACTATAACTACGTAATTACTTTTTTTAAAGTCCTGCTGATGTGCAGTAACTAGAAATATAAGAAAGGTATTAACAATTAAACAAGTAAAAAATATTTTTAAAAGTATCAACAATTGACAATTCAAACAAGTAGAAATATAAAAATTATTAACAATTTAGACAAAAGTAAAATAAAATATAGGTAAATTATATACAATATAGACAGAGTGCATGGAGAATATTGCACATATAAATTACATTTAAAAAGTTACCTGAGTTAAATAATGTACAGTGTTTAAAGTGCAGTAAAAGCCTTCATTGCTATAATCCATAGACACATTGTATTAAAATGTGATTTTTGTTTTGTAGTTTCTGTCCAAATTATGATTTGTAGGCTACCTCTCAGTATGCATGCTAACTAGACTAATGTTGCTTGGGTTTATGTGATGTCATGCCTGTAGCTACTGTACATAGGTTCCCTTGCCAAGTGTGGGGTTAATTTTATAAAACAAACTACATTTTTGACTTTTATTTTCTGAAGCGAAGCCTTCATAAGTGCACAAAGACTTTTGCACTCATAGGTTTAGTGCCATTTTGCTCTTTTTGAAAACCTGGGTGCAGAGAATGATTTAAAAGGCTGAGGTAAACCGCAGCACACTGTCCAACATAAAGCAATTGAGTTTGGCTCTTTTCCTTTGAACAAATGACATGATTAATTGCACATCAAAACAAGATTTTTCTTGGCACTGGAGTCTGGACTGAGGTAGATTACTGTAGTCTGATTTGAGAAATGTGCTGCAATGTACTGTTTTACACACAAGTGTAAATTAACAAATTAAGTTGTCTGAGAATACAAAAGGCGCCATCAGGATGCACCATAAGCCATGGAAAGACAAATCTAAATATCTTCTGTCATGTGGGATTAATGTCAGGAGCAGTAGCATTGTTGTGCAAAGCAAAATAATGCAAACAACTGATTAATGATGATAAAAGTACTACGATTTCCTTAGTAAACACAAATATCAGCAGATATAATGGAAATAAATTGTTGCAGCCTAACAGAACACATATCATAAATTAGGACGATGCCAAAAATCTTCTAGTACATTAGTTTTGTATTAAGAGAAGCCAATGTTGATTCAGTGTGCGTTCACATAGATGTTCACCGTCATGTTCACTTCATGAGACAGAGAGATGAAAGAGAACTTTCATCTGCAGTGCAAACATACGCAAACACACAGTCCTCAACTACCACACCACCATTACCAGTACTGTATGCATGATTATACAGCTTTGGAAAAAATTAAGAGACCACTCTAACAAATGTTTCTTTAATCAGCATCTCTACATCTATAGATGTAGAGATGTACTAAATTAATTTGTGTGGAACCTGTTGACAAACTAGAATTAGGTCACACTAATTAGTATAAAATAAATTGGATGAAAACGTATTTTAATAAAGTGAACTCAAATTTATTATTTTACTTCTACTAAAAAGATACATGTTTAAAGGACAAATGCAAAGTAGACTGTAAATATATTAATAATAGTAATATTATTTATGTAACATAACTGAATTAGATTGGGTAAGCTTAAATATCTTTTGTTGATCGTAAGTTATTTTATCTAGTTGGGTCAATTCACATTGTGTTAATGTAATACAAGTTCATAAAGTTAGATGAACTTAACATCTTTGCTTTTAACTAACATAATACACTTTCGTGGAACCTGTTGACAAAATAATTTTAATTAAAGTCAATGTTTCATTATTTTGAGTGTATGGCAGCCAGTCCATTCCAGTGTTTGTTTGATTCCAACACAAGCCTCCTCATTCTACTTAGTGAGACACTGATCAGGTGATCACCTGAATCAAATCTTACACAAGGAAGATTATAAAAACCACTGCTGTGATTAAAGATTGAGATTATTCCACCAATCATGATTTCTAAACTCTTCCTAAATTAAAAGATTAGTGTTGCGTTGTTTAAAAATGAATATGGACAGGTTTTCTTTGCATTAATCGAGGTCTGAAAACACTGCATTTTTTTTGTATTTTGACCAATTTCTGCTGTAAATGGCAATATTTTAATTTCAAATTTAGAAATGTTGTCAGCACTTTATAGAATGAAACAAAAAATGTTAATTTTACTCAAACGCATACTTATAAATAGTAAAACCAACAAAACTGATCGTTTTGCAGTGGTCTCTTAATTTTTTCCAGAGCTGTATATTGCACTTTTTCATTGGTCTTGAAAAATTGCACGAGTAAACACAAATGTGGAGGTTCATTTCGCCCACTGATCTGAAGGTTGGAGATTCGTTCTCTGGATTGGTCGAGGTAAGATTCGGCAAGATACTGAACCACAAATTTCTCCCGATGCTGCATTCATCGGTGTGTGAATGAATTTGTGATGGTGGCAGGTGGCACCATGTAGAGTAACCTCAGCCACCAGTGAATGAATGTGTGTGTGAATGGCTGAAGTGTTAAAGCTCTTTGAGTGGTCCCTCAGACTAGAAATGCACTATATAATTGCAGTCCATTTACCCTTTAACAACTGTTGACATTGAGAAATAATTTATCATTAGGAAAATAAACTGTTATGAAAGATGAAGAGAAAGATGGTCTCTCCCCTGAGAGCTGAATTGCCACTCCTCTAGTTTTTTTCTTTGCACCAGTAGCCTAAAGGGCTTGAATACATAACTTAAAAGAACAACATAGACTTTTGGTTTATTTGGGACAAAAACTAGCCTGGCTAACACCAGACTAATCACAAATGAGATGTGGTCTGGAAACTAGCCGTTCATTTCTCTGTAGAGGAGGCGTGGTTTACGATCCTCCGGAGCCGTTTATTGGGCGCTTAGAATGTCTATCAAAAGCACCTGTAGGTAGCTCTTAGCCAATCGTATCAGTTATAGCAGATGACGTAGTAGAGCGACAGAAATTGATTGTTTGTTGTGTGTGTGAGAGAGAGTGTTAATTGCTGCTTTGCTTCTCCAGTTCTCGCTTTCTGCAAGATTATTTATTTTCACGCTTTATTCCCCCTCATGTCATTCAGCCACACACATCCACTGATTTTATGGGCAATAAACAAGCTGCTGCGGGTCTCTCAGCGGCTCCGCTGTCCCCCGGCTCATAGCGAGATCACCGGCGTTACGGTAGCGGGGCTAGTAGCGGGGCTAGTAGCGGCGCTAGTTGGTAGATTAGACTTTTCCCAAATCCTGTCGGAAGCAAGGCTAAAACATCCTTTTTCGTGGTGAAACAGGAGTGTAAAGTCAAACGTTGTTCTTCTTTTAAAATCAACTTTCGCTCTAAACTATTTAAAACGCCATCTACAGCTAAAGAGAGTTTCGCGTCTGCTGCAGCCATGTTGGATCCGTAAGAAAACTACAAAACTACAAGCTTCCGTCTGCCAAGTAGTACGCAAAAGTGGGGCTAATAGCTACCGCTAACGCTGTAACGGTAGTGTAGCGCTACCGCTATTAGCCCGGGCACCGTAATGCCGGTGATCTCGCTACGAGCAGGGGGACAGCGGAGCCGCCGAGAGACCTTTCGCCTTTCAACTTTCACTCTAAACTATTTAAAACACCATCTACAGCTAAAGAGAGTTTTGCGTCTGCTGCAGCCATGTTGGATCCGTAAGAAAACTACAAGCTTCCGTCTGCCGGGTAGTACGCGTCATCGTCTTGCTGTCCCTCCCCGTTCTGTGATTGGATCAAAATGAAATTCGAGCGTGCAAGGCAGTATGGGTATACCCAGGCTAGACAAAAACAGCAATCTCATCCTTCCAATCAATCTGACCACATCCATACACAGACTTTCTCACTCTTTATACTATGTTACCTGACTCCCTCCTTTGCTCCATAATTGTGTGAAGTTTGCCCACATTTGTAGTTATTATAGCAACCCTCGTGGTAGCAGTCCCCCCGGTGTGTTTTGGGGCGGATGCATTTACCGGCCGGATCTTCTTTTATGAATGCTGTTGTTTTGACTGTTGAAGCTGAGCTGGTGAGTTAAGATAGAGATACAATGTGATTACAACTTGTGTTGAAGCCCTTAAATATGTTCATGTATGTGGATTGTACAGTTGATAATATGTTCATGTCATTAATGTTGTGCTTTTGTTTACATTTGTGTCGTTTCAGTTGCTTACCTGGCGAACGGCACGGTTGCTATTCATTACATTACATTACATGTCATTTAGCAGACGCTTTTGTCCAAAGCGACTTACAATAAGTGCATTCAACCTGATGGTACTAGACATAGACCATAGGAATCGAGTAAGTACATAACTTTAAGAGCTAACTGTCATTGCTAAGGAGTGCTATATGTTAAAGAAGAAAAGAAGAGAAAAGAATAAGAATTTTTTTTTTTTTAAATATATATATCTGTTAGGTGACCATGACTTAACCGAGGTATTGTTGGAAGAGATAGGTCTTCAGCCTGCGGAAAAGTCTGGAAGTGGTTTTGAGGCGAGTTGACCCACGCAAGGTGGGAGTCGCCAGCTGTTTGGCTGATGCAGAGCGGAGAGGACGGGCAGGAGTGTAGAGTTTGACAAGGTCCTGGATGTAAGTAGGACCTGAACCGTTAGCAGCAGAGTACGCCAGAGCTAGAGTCTTGAAGCGTATCCGCGCAGCCACTGGTAGCCAGTGGAGGGAGCGGAGGAGGGGTGTTGTGTGTGAAAATTTGGGAAGATTGAAGACCAATGGAGCAGCTGCATTCTGGATGAGTTGTAGAGGTCGGATGGCTTTGGCAGACAGACCTGCCATGAGGGAGTTGCAGTAGTCCAGGCGTGAGATGACCAGTGCCTGGACCAGGACCTGAGCTGCCTTCTGGGTGAGAAACGGGCGGATTCTCCTGATGTTATGCAGCAAGAATCTGCAAGATCTGGTAGTGGCGGTGATGTTTGTTGAGAGGGACAGTTGGTTGTCAAGAGTTACGCCAAGGTTTTTGGCGGTTTCTGTGGAGGCAACCACTGTGTCCTGGACAGTGATGTGGAAGTCAGTGGTGGGAGAGCCCTTCCCTGGGAGGTAAAGTAGCTCAGTCTTTCCCAGGTTGAGTCTGAGGTGGTGCGAGGACAATCACTGGGAGATGTCGGCCAGACATGCAGAGATACGTGCTGCTGCACGTGTTTCAGACTGGGGAAATGAGAAGATTAGCTGGGTGTCGTCGGCATAGCTATGATAGGAGAAGCCATGCGAGTGGATGAGGGAGCCAAGGGAGTTGGTGTAAATCGAGAAGAGGAGCGGACCAAGGACCGAGCCTTGAGGGACCCCGGTGGTGAGTAGACAGGGTTCTGAAACAGAACCCCTCCAAGTTACACGGAAGGTGCGGTCCTTGAGATAGGATTTGAGCAGAGAGAGGGCAGAGCCAGATACTCCAAGGTGGTGAAGGGTGGAGATGAGGATCTGGTGATCCACAGTGTCAAAAGCTGCAGAAAGGTCCAGTAGAACCACAACAGATGAGAGAGAGGCCGCCTTCGCCTTGTGAAGCTGTTCAGTCACGGCGAGAAGGGCAGTCTCTGTTGAGTGGCCCTTCTTGAAACCAGACTGGTGAGGGTCAAGGAGGTTGTTCCCATGCAGATAGGAGGACAGCTGATTGAAGATAGCCCGTTCCAGAGTTTTGGAGAGGAACGGCAGGAGAGAGACGGGTCTGTAATTGTCCACTAAGGATGGGTCGAGGGTGGATCTCTTTAGGAGAGGATTCACCCTTGCTTCCTTCAGAGAGTTAGGAAAGCAGCCAGTAGTCAAGGAAGTGTTGACAAGATGGGAGAGGAACGGGAGGAGATCCGGAGCAATAGACTGAAACAGGTGGGAGGGAATAGGATCCATCTGACAAGTGGTAGGACGGGCAGAGGTTACAAGGCTGAGCACTTGAGGACGAGACAGTGGAGTGAATGCTGAGAGGGAGGGAGACACTGATGGGGAGGGAGGAGAGGCAGGTTGTGAGACTGGATGGGTAAATGACGAACGTATGTCCTCAATCTTTTTCAGGAAATGGTTGACAAAGTGGGTTGGTAGGAGGGAGAAGGTAGGAGGGGGAGTTGGAGGGACCAGGAGGTTTGTAAAGATGGAGTAGAGCTTCTTGGGGTTGGAGAATGAGGATTGGATTTTGGTCTGATAGAAAGAGCTTTTTTCAGCTGAGATTAAAGATGAGAAGGCAGCAAGAAGAGATTGGTAGTTGTGTAGGTCCTCAGGGTGTTTAGTTTTCTGCCACTTCCGTTCTGCTGCCCTATAGGGGAGCTCTGGTGGCACGCACAGAGTCCGACAGCCAAGGGGCAGGGGAGGACTTGCGCACTTTCCGAGGAGTGAGAGGACAGAGTGAGTCAAGAGAGGAGGAGAGGGTGGCAAGGAGAGTGTCGGTTGCAGAGTTGGGCTGCAGAAGTGAGAATGAGTCCGATGAAGGGAGGGATGAGAGAACAGTTGAGGCCAGAGCAGGAGGAGAGAGAGAGCGAATGTTGCGGCGGACCAGTGCAGTATCTGTCGGTGAGGGCAGACAGTCCGATCGGGAGAGTGGGAGGGAGAACTTGACAAAGTAGTGGTCAGAGACATGAAGTGGGGTTACAGAGAGATTGGTAGTCGAGCAACTCCTGGTGAAAATGAGATCGAGGAGGTTGCCAGCTTTGTGAGTAGGGGTGATGGAGTGAGCAAGAGAGCGAAGGAGGAGAGTAGAAGTAGTAGGTCTGCTGACTTCTCGGGCTGGATGTTGAAGTCCCCGAGAAGGACAAGTGGTGGACCATCTTCAGGGAAGTTTGACAGTAGGACGTCAAGCTCCTCCAGAAATTCTCCAAGGGGACCAGGTGGGCGGTAGAGAACAACAATGGTTATTAGTGAGGGAGAGGTTATGGAGACAGCGTGGAATTCAAAGAACCGTGGAGAGAACTGTGGGAGTGGATGGAGGGAGAACTTCCAGTCACGGTTGATAAGAAGACCTGTTCCTCCACCCCTACCAGTGGTTCTAGGTGTGTGAGAGAAGGAGAAGGCAGCAGAAAGAGCTGCAGGAGTGGAGGAGTTGGTTGGTGTTAACCATGTCTCAGTGAGGGCAAGGAAGTCCAGTGATTGCTGAGCAGCAAAGCCAGAGATGAACTCAGACTTGCGACATGCAGACTGACAGTTCCAGAGTCCACCCTTGACGAGGCACTGAGTGTGCTTGGAGCGAGCGGGGTGCACAAGGTTGTGATAAGTGCGACAGGTTGTGCGAGGTCTGAAGAATCTTCTAGTTGAAACTCGAACTGGGATTGAGTACGTTGTCATTGTCAGGGCAGGAGGTACAATGATGGTGCAAGGGGCCAAGCCACCAGCACCCCCAACGGCTTGGCTGAAAAATTTTCTCACAATCTTAAAGCAAAAATACATTACCAGAGTTCACACAAGATAAATGCACTAAAGATTCCAGCTAAATTTCACAGTTTTTAAAGGGGCTGGCCACTCCCAGATACTTGAAAACAAAAGCCACTAAATAGCCAATCAACAGATAAAGTAGCTAGGCAGTAGGGCTCTGAAAACTGACCTTAACTTTAAACTTAAACCAAGTAAATAAAGCAGAAAGCCCAGCAAGCAGAGAAACAAACTTAGACAGAAACACTAAGCAACCTTTAAGCACAACAATTAACAATCTTAAAGCAAAAATACATTACCAGAGACTAGGAGCTAGGTTAAGTCCACACAAGATAAATGCACTAAAGATTCCAGCAATATTTCACAGTTTTTTAAAGGGGCTGGCCACTCCCAGATACTTGAAAACAAAAGCCACTAAATAGCCAATCAACAGATAAAGTAGCTAGGCAGTAGGGCTCTGAAAACAGACCTTAACTTTAAACTTAAACCAAGCAAATAAAGCAGAAAGCCCAGCAAGCAGAGAAACAAACTTAGACAGAAACACTAAGCAACCTTTAAGCACAACAATTAACAATCTTAAAGCAAAAATACATTACCAGAGACTAGGAGCTAGGTTAAGTCCACACAAGATAAATGCACCCATTCAGCTATTACCTATTCAGGTGCTAATAAGCATAGCATGTGAAATGCTGAATGCTAATGCAAAATAAACATATGGAAAGACAGTAATCGGCTGTCCAAGCTTGAGTGAGACACTGTTTTCACTAGTTAAGAACACCCTTTACGGTGGAAGTTATTGGATTTATGTAGTTAGTTTAATAAAACCGTATAAGAACAAACAGTGAATTAGCGCAGTCTTTATTGTTAAAGGTCAGACGTTGATCTGGTTCTACCTGTATCCACCAGATTTCATCAGAACTTTACATTTTCACACACAAAAACAGGCATATGCTTTCTTTTTTTATGTTGCTCTTTTGGAAAGTAAAGCGGTTTATTTTTTGTAGAAAGGAAAAATGATGTCTACTGTTCATTCTCTCTCCCTCTCCTCATCACTCGCCCTCAATGTTTTTCTTATCCCACAAATTATTTGTTATATTTTTAGGACACTTTTCTCTTCCACCAAGAACTTTGCAATACTCTCTATAAAAGGTATGGCCATATAAAGCCTATACACCACTGGAAATGAAATGTTCTCATATCTATACACAGCATAAGTGACGATGCCTGAATAATACATAAACAATTTATCACAGACTATTGCCAAATATAGCACACACTGTTTCTCTGTGGGGGACTCTAGGTTGTTGCACTACAAAATAATAATAAAACTATAGTAAACAGCAAATATATACAGGGAACTATGGATGAAATGAATATTTTCATAGTAAAACAATATCATGGATACATTTAAATATATTAATGCAGAATATATGGATGTAATATATATGCAGTTGTCTTTTTCTGCTTATTACTCGGTGTCGCAGCTGTTTTTCCTGTCTCTTTTCACCTGTTTGAAGGTACAGGAAGCACAACAGCAGCCTACATAAGCCATTAGACACACACATTCATAATTCATTTCTACAGCTGCTGTTCCACACCCTGCTGTGTGTGCATGCATGGACACACACACTTAGGTCATGTAAAAGCGGCCAAAAATACAAAAAAGGAAGACATAAAAACAAAGAGGAGAGATAGGAGAGAAATATATTGTGAAAACCTTTTAGGGTGAAATTAAACTGAAGTCGATGAAATAAATAATTTAATTTTGTTTATGATATTCAGCTGGGAATATGAGTGGAGATGACCATCTGTTTGTGTTTCACTTTTTGTGAAACAGTTGCTAAATTAATTTTACAGGATTTATTCAGAAAAATGAAGTTGTTATTGAGGATTTCAGGAGTATATAAAACCCTGGCCTGTAATTGTTAATTGTTGTATTGTATTGTATTGAAAATGCATTACTAATATGCTATTACAACCTCTGATGTAGTAGGTAGAAACCATTCCCTGTATTGCACTTCAGATAAGACATATAGGATACATTTTCAGCTATTTTTAAGTTTATTCTTTGTCCTGAAGTCAATGCCCATGACTCACGCGTAGTCAGTAATCCATCGTACTTTTTCAACTCCAATTTTCAATAAAGCTGAGACACCGTGTTAAAAGTAAGTAACTACAAATCACATCAAATTGTATGTTTACAAAAACAACAGTTTCCCAGTTTAAACATTATATTTATTGTCTTAGTACGGTATCAATTGAGTATAGGACACAAAAGATGAACAAATTATTGCATTTGGTTTTATTTATATTAAGACAATTTCCCAACTTTTTCAGAAACAGGGTTGTAGTGTTGTGAAAACACTCAACATATTGGTCAAGGTTTAGTTCAGACCAAATATGAGAAGCCTCCAGGTTTGAATCAGGCGGCAACCTACGGTTCTAAGCAGGAAAGTAGCATTAGCAAGTACCAAACCAGGAAGTGCCTTGAGTTGCATTCTACCGAGAATTCCAACAGGGGTGCTGATGAAGGTTGCAGAAGGACTTCCGTCCATCCATTTCAATACAAAAAGAGAAAACTTTTCACTTGATTTATTACCTCAGAAATTGGGGGGCCAACACTACAGTCTCAACCGCTAGTAAAAAAAATCTTCTTCAAGACAATTTGATGTTAATAGTTTAAATAATGGCCCCATTTAGAAGAAAATGTAAGATAAAGAATTGTATGATTTGGGGCATGGCTACCTTTGATTGACAGGTGGCTAACAAGACGAGCCTTCATCAGGAGAGAAGCAAAACAATGTGTATCCATGGCAACGTGTCAATAAAGTTATATATAACGCTATATAGATATAAAAAAGGACGTTTACCTGTTTGGTTTCATCACTTTGCCCCTTTCACACTGTAATTTTCACTTAATGACAGTTTTTTTTAACGTTTTCTTTTAGTAAAAATGTCTTGTTCAGCATTTGGTTGGACTAACAGACACTCCAAGGAGTCGCTGTTCATTTTTCTGAAGTAAGTAACATACATTTTGTTTTTGTTTTTTGCTAGCCAAAATGAAAATCCCAGTTAATGCTAACATGAATTAGCAGTGACTTCTCTCAGTCAGGTTGAGGTGTGGAGAGGCATGTACTCAGTGTCGTCAGATCCCTCTCGCTCCTCCACAGTCCAAATATGGTCTGCCCCCCGTATCGGAAACAAGATGGCGACGAGTATAACGCTGAACTCGAGGCTTCCAACGGGCAGTCCACAAACCAATGGGTGACGTCACGGTGACTACGGCCATTATTTATACAGTCTATGGTTTGAATCCACTGGCTGGTATGAATTGGCCAACAAATGGTAATACCATTGGCCTTAACCCCAAGCTCATTTTATCAACAGTGCCCTTGTATTTCTCTGCAATATATAAGTCCTGCACCTCTATGGAATCAGCACAATTAGGGCTAGAAGTCAACAAATGGGCCAAGTCACATCATGGTGTCGGCATATAATCACCATCCATCCCATCCTAAACTGTCTTTTCCTTCTCACTCAGTATTTCTCTCATACTGTCGACACCACCAGTCAAAATTTTCGTCACACCTTCTCATTCAATGGTTTTTATTTATTTATTTTCAACACCGTAGATTAATTCTGAAGACATGAAAACTATGCACATGAAAACACATGAAATTATGTAGTTAAAAAAAAGTGTTAAACAAAATGTTTTTTATTTTAGCTTCATGAGGTGTTCACCTGGAATTCAATTAACAGGTGCACCTGTTAATGTGAATTTCGTTCCTTCTTGTGTTTGAGAGCATCAAAGAACCTATTCTGAAGAACTTAGAATATAAAAATAGACTACAACGTAGAAAATACTATAAAAAGATACAGAAAAACTATTGAATAAGAAGGTGTGTCCAAACTTGACTGATGTGTCTCTTTAAGCCCCCCTTCTGAAAAAGCCCAGTCTGCTGTGACTGGACAGTGTTTCTGCATATTCTGGGCTCTCTATTTTCACAGTACTTTAATGGCAACCAGAGCAACTTAAAAAACATGGAAATTTACAAGATGGGACCTTTAATATGGAGATACAGTGTCACATTGTTTGATACCCCTACATTAGTCACACAGCTTATGTCCAGTTGTTTCCTGGTTTAAATCCCCCAAACAGCTGGCAAACCAGGGTGGGACGATGAGTAAGCCTCCCTCAAGGTTTAACATTGTGGCTCCATTGCCCATGGCACTGAACAACAGCTGTTACACTGGAGCTGCTCACTGGTCAAAAGTAGAAAAGTGGTTGTACTGGAAACCTCATAGATGGGAATGTGTTTGCATATAAAGCAGGACACTGGAAAGAAAAAAGTGAAGTTCACTCTACTTTCCCTCAGGTAAAACGAAATGATGTACCAGTTCTATTTTCAGCTCACTATCTAAATTTAAACAGACTGTAAAGACAGGCTACCGGATGAACAAAAAACCTCTCTGGAGGACGTTTAACGACATATTTCTATTAAAACCAAAAACTCGCCTGACAAAACACCTATCAAAGGGGCAAAGTGAGTGATGTTGTTCAATTATTCGGCTCCCAAAAGACGAAGAAACCCTGGTCCTTCTGGAAAGCAAGCACAATAGCTGTCTGTTTGGCAGCCAACTGACAACCGTTAAAATACCATCAGTTTGTTTGAGAGAGAGGAGACAACAAGCCTGATTTAGAAATGCCACGAAGAGGAGAAAGAAAGATAAGAGGGGGTGAAGGATGAGGGCACTGAGATGGAGCGAGAGAGGGTTTCTATGAGACAGCATATTTAAGTGGAGAGTGTTTAGGTCGAGATATTATTTGGCAGAAGTTTGATGCTGATAGTTTCTATTAATTGCTGAAAAAATGAATAAATAAGAGAAGGCATAAGAGAAGAGTTTGCCATTTTTAAATGAGCAAATAAGTTCTACATCAAAGGCCTGACATATTTTTAAACTCTATTTTTCGTGTTTGTCATTTCTTTAGTATTTCTATGAAGTTTCAAGGACAGAACCATGTGAATTGGTACTAAATATAGAGAAAATAGGGCAGTATTTAATTAGTACACCACCAATTAATTATTTCCATTTAATTGATAACGTAACCTCGGTGGTTGGTGCAGAGCTGAACATGCAGAAAAGGAGAAATTGGTTTTAAGATGAGCATACAATTCAAGATAAACAAGCTTAAATTGTTGCAACTACATATGCACAAGCAAACACTTGACCGCCATGCCAAATTTCAGCCTCCAAGGGTGAAAGTTGTAGCAGCCAAAAGGTGGGGACATTTTTTTGGACCGACCAACCGACAGAATTAGCTATAGAGCTGCTGGTTCCGGCTCAAAACTACTCTCTACACTGCAAAAAAGCCAACTTGTGTTTTTTGGCCTAAAACAGTGATTTAAGTTGGTAAAACTTGGAAATATAAATTATTGACATTTAGGGCAATAATGTAAGTTAGCACAACAAAGGAAGCCAGTTGTATGCTCAAAAACAAGTTTGTGAGTTGTTGTTACTTATATCTTTAAGTTGGGGTTCACAACAAGGGACAATAGTTCTGCTAACTCTTATTTCTTTGTTGTGAAATGCGGGAAAGTGGTGAAATTTGGTCATTAGCGAAAGCTAGCGGCTAACTGATGCTAGCAGCTAACTGATGCTAGCGGCGCTGCTTGTTGCGTATCAATGCTAACTCCAAATTGTGGTCGCAACATTAGCTGACATTTCATAGCAGCGTTACAATCGTGCCAATTCAGCACATTGCAGAAGTTAGCAGAAGTAAGGATTAAAAGTTATTACAATGTAAAATTATAAGTTAGTACAACTTACAGTTGACTTGAAATTTTGAGTTCACCCAACTTTTCTTTTTTTGCAGTGTACTGGTTCCAATGACACTTTCTGCAAGTCTCTAAAACAAACAGTTCATTAGTTATGGAAGAGAGCGTTGCTTCGCGGCTTTGGCTAGCACAAGCTTGTTAAAGAGTGACTCTTTGTGGGTTTAATGTTGGCCCCCAAAAGAACTGATGACTACTACACCTCGTTTTTGACGACTGGCATGAACTGTAAATCAGCCATACTTTGGATCATAACCAACTGTTCTACCAAATATTGCAAAAAAATGTGAATGTATTTTGAAGTTATGAGCCATTTGTGAAGGGCCAATCCCATTGCCACGTCCCTTTTTCAACAAGTCCTCCTATATAAACGGCAGAAGAAGTCGTGTGTCAGTACCACAAATTATGGCACGTAGGCATGTATCGCGGCTCGTGTTTCAGGGCGCATATTAACATTTCGCGGTGTGCCTCATGGGCTCACGGTACAACAGCACGTTCTAAAAGTAGCACACGTGTATGGTCCACAGTTGTAAATAAAAAGACTGCAGTTTATGTGGATTTATGTTGTAAACCGCTGACCTTAGGTTTAGGGCAAAAAAACTTCTGGTAAGGTGTTATAGACAGTTTAAACAGTAAATAAATATATGTAAATGCAGGAAATGAAGTAGTCACAAGGGTCACGTGACTGCCACAAGTTTATGTTAAAAAACGTGATTTAAGTAACTTACGGAAGAATATAAGTAAAGTTGAAAATTCGTTACTTTTGTTTTTCCACGGGGGATAAACCCTGCTCTCCGGGTGAAAGTCCGTTGCTTGGTTGACCCAAACACCACCCCAGCCTCCAACCAACTGCGGGAATCCGCCCATTTAAACCCTGTTGGCTGTCAATCACTATTACGTCAGCGAGATGGCGGCGGCTGCAATACAGCGGATGGTGAAATTCGTAAATATAGCTTGTTTTTTGCTGCCTGTACACACGACCTATATTGACCTTTTGACAAGAGGACAGACTGCCCTTTTTACCTCCTTTGTGGCTGCTGGAGGCTGGGGACATTTTAGTGGACCTATAGAGTTGCTGGTCAAAGCTAATAATAATACTGTCAATGATAAAACTGACTCAGATGTGTGTTTCGTAGCTGCTTAAGAGCTTTTGATCGATTTAATAATGATGATAAATGTACAGTACTGTGCAACTGATAAAAAATAAACTATTTACAACTTCCTAAAACTTTTGGACAGTACTGTATATAGCGCCTTTCAAGAAAACCCAAGGACACAAGCGACAAAAGAAATAAAAGCAAGGACTTGGGGAGAAAAAAAAGAATAAGAAAGTGAGCACTGATGAAAGGGTTGAGAGGGTTAACTGAGGGGAAGCCTTGGTGAACAGATGGTGCTAGAGATTGTTTTTTTTTTTTAAATGTCCAAAGATTTTCAGCCAGGAGAGAGTTCCAGTGGGTGGGGGCTGCGATTTAACCGATGAACCTTAATTTTTTAAGCCACCACCAACAAACACTTAACAGTAGCTTGGGGGGGAAATGGAAATATAAACATCTACAATTCTGTTTATAAGATTGCTCTGGAGCCTACTGTTTCTAAAGTAATTGTGGGACCTCAAATTAATATTTAGGCTATTTATATTTTAATGTTTATTTAAATTACTTTTTTAAAGGGAAATGTTATTTTCTCTGTTATTAGCACCATACTTCCTAACAGGAACCTTCCTGCAAAATCAGGAAAATAAGGAACATTTTAGGGAAATGTGATCTGTTGAATAAAGGTTTATCAGGATTATAGGTGTTTCTGTGTTCAGTAACTTGTATGGGAGTCTTTTAAAGGCCAATCAATATGCTTCTTTTTCCTTGAAGGCTTTTCAACTTTGTGTTCTTTTCATTGTCAGTGTGGCCCTGGTGTCTCTCCGTACTCATGCTACCCATTTCTTCGATTTATTCCATATGAACAGCTGCTGCTGCTGTAACACATTAAATATAGCCTGTGCAAACAGAAATGCTCTGAGCTACAGGTGCATCTCAATAAATTAGAATATCATAGCAAAGTTTATTTATATCAGTAATTAAATTAAAAAAGTGGAAATAACACTTCATATAGATCCATTACACACAGAATGAAACATTTCATGTCTTAATTTCTTTAATTTCTTCTAATTATAATTATTATGGCTTACATTTAATGAAGAGCTAAAATTCAGTGTCCCACTTTGAATATTACAAAAGACCAATTTTAAAAAGTATAATATGGAAATGTTGTCCTCTGAAAAGTATGTCCATCTATATTCACTCAATACTTGGTTGGGTGTATTTGACTTGAACCACTGGAAATGGACTTTTCAATGACATTCTGATTTATTTTTGATGCACCTGTATTAGTGGCACACAAGCATCAAAGATGCGTGATGGATTGATAATAGAGTATTTAAAACTCAACCTCTCAAACGATGAATACTTTAAATAACTGTTGGAGACTAAACTCTCCAATACTTAAAGTAGACTGATTTTCAAAGAAGCAAGGTGATGCACATTTTTTAATTATATGCCTCAGAAAGACAATGAACAACCCCTATAAACTAGATTAGATTACTAGACTAGATTATACCTGAGATGTGCCGGCACAACTTTTTGTCTTTCAGGGCTTGTAGGAGACTCATCGTTCCAGAACTTGTTGTTGGATATTGTGATATAAAACAAGTATTAACAATGTTGGATAGCATTTTAAGATGAAGTTGTTGACTAATCCCCACTAACAAAAAATGAGTCAGTCTAAGTGCTTTGACATCTCTTCCTCGACTGTGGCACTCACTTGCAAGCATGACTGACTTTTAAAACGGTTTGTAATCATTTGTTTTTTCATTTATAGTAAAAAACAAAAAAAAAGTCTCAGCAATCACCTAATGAGTTGGGCACTGTATTCTTTAGCAGAAGTTCTTTATTGAGAGTAAATACAGGTATTTGTTGGGAACTATTTTCACGTGTGGATAAATACACATTTGGTCTGTTTACAACAACTGAAATGAATATGCTATGAAACAACAAAGACAATCCTAGCTAGTTAAATCAATCCATTGGTGGGTTTTGTTTTTTTCATCAAATTTGATGATGTTAAGAAACAAAATGAATACCATGACCTTATCCTTTAACCCTCTGAACGACAACAGTCATTTCAGGGCTTTTTCAGGCAAATGGGAAATCAAAAATGTCTTTTGATGACATAAATCACTAAAAAAAGAGAAAATGCAAGTTAAATTTCTCTGATACATTGGAATGAAATGGACTTAGAACCTCCCCTGTCCTCTCCTCTCAGCTCTGTGTAAATGGCCTGCAGTTCTGTCCGATTTTAAATGAATATTTGTCATGTGACCGTTCGTTTCAGCAGAATCAGTCATGGCAATTCCAAACAGTTTATTGTTGGCAACATTTTGAATGAGACATCTAGAATGAAGTGATTTTAAAGTAAAAAATGTCCTTGTACATTTCCTAACTGAAACTTTTATAATCTAAGGTCCGTCGGAAAGTGCCGACGGACTGCCTGTTTTTATACATAAAATTATGTGCTTTTGGCAATCATTTAAAGAAAACCTGTTTCAGAGGGTTAAACATTTTTGTTCACAAATAAATTAAAAACATATGACCAAGGATTCAAACTCAAAATAATATCCAGTCAATAAAAGCACAGTGCCTTCCTTTGTTTGCTGAAAATACCATCAAAATGACACTTAGTCCAGCAAATGTAAATCTTCCTTGAACTGCATGTAGCGAGAGTCATAAAACCTATTTTGATAAATCAAAGGGCATTAGAGAGGAATGCTACTTTTTGCAAATGTCACACATTATTGTTTTGTTAAGTCTTAATGCAGCCATTATTCGAAAGTGCACCTATCTAAAGATCAACGGCCTTGAAAGAGTAGTTTCTTAGCAACAGCTCCAGGACTGGGGATTTACAGGCAACTCTGGTGTCGTTCAAAAGTGGAAAGGCTGAACCCTTTCTGTGGCTCTGCACTTCACACAACAGCCTGTTGAAAGTGATCTCTTCAAATTATACAACAGCAGATTTATTTCAGCACAATAACCCCAACTGCAGTGCAGTACTGCTCTGTGTGAGAGTGTGTGTCGTTGTTTTCAGTTCGCTCTGCCAGCATTACCAGCTAAATACACACATATGTGCACGCACACGCACGCACACACACATACAAGACAGTGCACACACAGGAAGCTTTTGGCAGTTGCAGGCTTTATGGAGCAAACAGTCTGATCCAAAGGCCTGAACACTCATTAAACCCCAGCTCGACCTCCCTAGCTCACACACACATCAAGACACACACAACTACAATCCCACTTACACACACACACACACACACACATTAAGCTCCTCAAGCACAGCTCTGCTTGGTGGTCTTTGAAGCTGAGAGCTAAAGCAGATATTGATCTGATAGGCTGATCTCTCTCTCTCTATCTGTCTTCCTGTTTCTCAGATATTACCTTCTCTCTCTCTCTATCTCTCTCTCTCTCTTTCTCTCTCTCTCGTGTTGTCTCTGTATCTCCCCCCCTCCCCATCTCTTCTCTCCTGTCTGTCAAACACATTTTTACTAATGAGACCTCCGGCATCGATTGAACAATAAGGTTATTCTTTGAAATCTTGGTGTTCATATTTATTACATCAAAGCCAGGTATATTTTATTTCTTTAATTTGCTAAGAAAATGGACCATGTTTAAAAAAAAAAAATACTAAATAGTATCTAGAGATTCACACCTTGTTGACTTGGGGACAACTCATCACTTTAGAGTTCCCATCTTGTTGTTTTGTGCTATATAAATACTGCAAAAGTATCAAAAAGCTAAACCCATTGAGAAATGCACACCGCCTCCATTCAGAGCTGTGCCTTTAAATGAGCAGCCAGGACTTCCATAAGGTTGGGATATCACAGTTATACTACACTGATGCTCATAAAGTTGGTATAAAATATTTTTCCTTCTTTCCATGAAATAATTGTGACAATGTGATTTATTCTTGACAGGTAAAGTAATTGGGACACATAATGTAATCATTGCACCATTACTGATGCATGTAAATAGAAATAAACAGAGCATTGACTCTGAAAAGAAAATTATTTCAACTTTATGGGCAACAGTGTATATAGGTAGAAATGGTGCCATCACAGTCATTCCCCGGCTGCAATGCAGCGCAGACATGCCAAGAGTACAGTTGCGACCTGAACCCACTGACCTACGGAATATACAGCCTGACATTATGGGAAAAGTGTGTTTTTTGAAGCGTGTACACGTTGTAGTTGAAACCCTAAATACAAGTATAAATCTGATAATTAGCATAATATGTCCTCTTTAAGTCCTAAATGTTACTAGTGGATCACTATGGCTTCACAGTCAATAATCTTAATGTTTTCTACTTGCAGACATGGAAATGTTACCTTGAACCAATTTAAAACCAACCAACAAAGGAAGGGCAGACATTTTTGCGTTTAGAGACGTAGCACTTATCAAAACTAAATATGTATCAAGTGCCAGAGAACAGTTAACTTAGTGTAGGAAAAAACATTGGACGGCAACAAACAGAGCCTCTAGCCAATGCACCAGTCAAGAAATACCGTAGATTGGTGTGGGATGGGTGGATGGATTTGAAATGTTTTTTTAAGGATTTTCAGCCAGGAGTAGGAAATCGTTTTAAAAAATAACTTATTAGTTATTTCGATACAGATATACTCTTTTTAACACAAACCAGGTCCTTTTACTGATCCTAACCAAATACTTTTTGTGCCCAAAACTAACCAAACTGCAACCACCATTTAAAACTGTGTCTAAAATCCTGGAGACAATACTAGTGACTTGTAAAGTAATACATTTTGACTAATAATACAAGTTATTCTATATCACAATCATAGCTAATACCATCAGAACAATGGTCAAATTAAACACTGTGCTAAAACACTGTGTTAACCAAGTAAACAAGCTGCTGTCTCATCTGATAATACATCCAGATAACAGGAGCATTGGATGCTAACAGCTAACAATACTCTCCTGAGGTGATGCGTTTCTCGGAAGAAATATGGGCAAAATAAAGTTTCTGTCTTTGACCTAAGCATTTTAATTCCAAAGCTGTAATGGCTCAGATAAACTGGAACCAGTACAGCAATGTGTTGGGTCATTGTCACATACCTGTGGCTGGCAATGTGCTCCATTAAAAGGTTGTAAGAATTAAACCATTTTTCTTTGGAAAGAGTAGGAGTTGGCAGCTTGTGTTGGCTGCACATGAAACCCAACACAATGGGCAGCATTTGTGAGTGGGAAGCCAGAGTGGGATCATGTCCTTGCTGCAGTATGACTAATTCATAAGTCATTATTACTTATTCATGGTACAATGTGATCTTTGCATTCCAATCCAATGCTGAATGCCAGACTTTAGTCTATACATGATTAGGATCATCATGATATAGGTGGTCATTTAGCCTTGGCTCCAGCCCATTGCCTTCTTTAAGTCCACTTGCAGCTTTACTCACCCTTGTTATTGAGGTATAGTTTCAAGTATGTTATGGTTACATACTGCAGAGGCAAGCTACTTAATTGAAGTTTTTCAGTCTCTTTTTAAATAACAGACAATCATCTGCTGCCTCTACAACTTATTTATATCTTTTTCTTGCGTCTTTATATCTACCTCCCATATTTTTAGCAGCCACTTTTATAAGAATGAAATCCCATTAGAGGAATATGTTGAAAAAGTACACACAACAACATGAAGAATTTTTCACTCTCAAAAGAACAGAAACGTATAATAAAATATGAAGGGAAATACCTGCGGTTTCAGGGTGACTATTCTGCTTGAAGTTCCTCTGAGATCGAAAAGGAAGGGAATGCAAGAGAATTAACAAGGAGTGCCAGCTTTTGCTTGTGTTATGCTTACATTCAACTAGGCAAGACTTTGAACCAACAGATGGTGTTTTTTATGCGTTGTTCCATCTACTCTCAAGATGGAAAATTGCTAACAGTGTACTGTGGAAAACAGTCCCCAAAAGGAATGCTAATTCTAATGTTTACAAATGTTTGATACATTTATCCTGTGCCTCTTTTTTCCGCAGTGATGGATTGTGCCTCTCAAGGAAGCAATGTGTTTCGGCGAGTTATCTTTAATGATGTTACGAATGGGGAAAGGGACAGCTTGGTGTCTGAAAGTGGAAATAGGAGACGGATGAGAAAATGGCCAATCTCTCTGTATTAGTGCAAAGTGATCCCGTTAATGAGCTCAATTATATCATTTCTTTCCTCAGCTAACCAAATTTTCAAATAAATGTGGCAATTAGTGGAACTTTTGCATGTTTCAGAGCAAGAATAAAGTGGATTTAAACTGTGCCATATCACTGAGTTCAAGAGGTATAGAAACATTTTGAAGAGGAATAATTTCAGCAAACTACTTATGTGACATTTGGGTAATGGAGGCGAGTTCTAACAGTTGCTGTGGTTGTTGAACTTCAGCTTGTATGTCCCTGTTTACGCAGGACACAGACAGCCATTCGGCAAAACAGCAAAGACCAACAGAAGGGTAGAGAGGGAGAGCAGATGCAACAGTAACACTGTGTCAACTGTTTGTCCACAGTCCAGTCATAAGCTGTTCAGCCACTGTGAAGTTAGCATGGCGCGCCATCAGGGTTTCCACTTTGTAGTCAGCCAGCTGTAGTCTGAGTCCCTGTGTCCAGCTTTGTTTGTGCCACAACACATCGGCAGACAAATCGTCACACATCCGTAGACAAACAGGAACAAGTTGATAGAAAAGTCACGATACCATCACAAGTTGCGTAGGGATGCGAGTTGACTGGGCTTCAGTAAGTGATTTTCACATAATTACCATGTCCGGCTACAGAAACTTTTAAAATAAAATCAAAGAGGCTCATTTCAATGAATTCTTGTTTATTCAAGCCATGACATTTTCGTTTATAGATAACAAGACTCTAAAGAGGATAGAGCATATAAAGTCTGGCCCAATCAGGATCTGAACCCTAAAGACTTTTGCGTTGGAATTGTAGACTTTAAAAAGAATTGGCGTAGTCACCATGATGTTACAAAGCAGCGACCTCCAGGGCTGAAAAGTGAAGCAAATAAAGAAGTGCCAAAAACTGCAATTCCACAACTGGCCACTTGAGGCTGGCTCCAAAAGTGAGTCAATACACATAAACCCCCATGTTAAAATGCCCAACTTCACAGTTGACATAGACATGTTTACATCCTACACGAACATAAAAAACTTTTATGCAGATTTTCTAAAATTTTCAAATTTTCAAATTTTGGTGCTTCCTTGATGGAAACACGACTACAAAAAAGTGGCCTCTGTCATTTTCCCCTTCATGACAACAACAAAGGGGTGAATTTTTATTTTTATATAAGTAACCTGTTAGTTCAGTTGAGTTGATTATTTTTTACCTATCCAGTAAAATATTTCAACATGTATGGAATGCATTGAAACAAAATATGGTTCAGGCACTTTTGTTTTCACCTTGAATTTGTTCTGTTTTTATTTAACGTCCCAAGTTTTTTGTTATCAGGGCTATTCACTGCCATTTGTCTCTATATGATGTCAGATGTTTCCTCCTGAAAGATATTATGCATAGTTTTGTTCTTTATACCTTTAAATTAACAATAAAGCAGACAGCAAAATCCAGTTTAACCAGAATTAAATTATAATTTAGAGTAGTCCATCTCTAAAAACCACATGGCCAAATTAAGAAGGTCAAATTTAAAAAGACATACTGTAGATTATTCTATGCCTTTCAGCATTTCCTGAATGTTTTTACTCCCATTTCAACCTCCACACACTTGGCAAATACTACCAATAGACGTAAAAAAAAAAAAAAAAAAAAGACTCTATAATGACTATACTGTAGCTTTAGCAGTATTTGTCCAGTTCAGTTTTCACATTCGAAGAGCATAGGTCGCAGGAAATTTGCTTGTTATAGAAAGTGGGATCATTTGGACCGACTTACTCACTGCCCTATGGCACTGTGCTGATAAAATAAGGGCTATCGAACCAAGCGTGCCCCTGTGAGCTGCGCTGAGCTCAATAGGGGATGTTTTAAAGGTCAGGGTGCAGCAGTTAATCTGGAGAGCACAGAAACAGAGCCAGCAGGAAGGCCAAGGAGAGCTTATACTATCTCTCTCCGTCTCCCTCACACACAATCTCTTTCCTTCCTCTCTTTACCCTGAAAGAGATGCTGTGTTGTGGACAGAGTGTTTGTGGAAAGCCAAGGCCTGAATTAATCTGTGAAGCTGAAATAGACCATTGTCTCATTCTCCGGCTCGGCTGCAGATAGGGTTTTTATTCAGTCTGAGAGAGAGAGAGACAGATAGAAGCAAACAAGAAGGAATGAGCAGAGCAGGATAGAGTGGGATTAGACTGTCACCCACACGACTAACTAGACACAATGTGAAATATCCTTGACAGTCCACACTCCACCCCCAACCTGTCCAGCCTACACCACAAGAGAATAGGCTGAAACTTTATTGATGACTGTGGGGAAATTGAAGAAGAAAAGGTGTCCATATTCAAGGTCCAGAAAATAATTGTGACACTGACTGTGACTGTCAGAGGTTAGAGTCAGTCTAGACATGCAGGTTTTCTATTACTTGTAGTGATGAGATTTTATTCCTCTAAAGTCTCATATTTCTGTCATTTTTAAACCTTGTTATAAATCCTGAAAGCTGCTATGTTGTACAGTTATAGTGTTCTGTTGTTTTGTCCTATGTTAGAGAATTGGTCTCTCTAATTCACAACGATCTCAACAACACTTGTTATGCTGGAGAGTAGTTGTTATCTGAAGAGCATCTTTATCTTCGGCCAGAAAGCTGCAGGAAGAATACCCAATGGATGTAGCTCTAGCTAACAAGGAGGGAAGGCATAGAGGGCCAGTTCTTATTGTTTTTACTCTGTTGTTGTAATTGCACACACAGAGACCTGAAATACACACATACCCAAAATAGGTGTTCTCCAAATGTACTACAACTTTCCTGATTTTGCATCTTGATATCCATCCATCCATCCGTCCATCCATTATCTTTAACCGCTTATCCAAACTCAGGCATTGTGCGAGACATGGATACACCCTGGACAGGTCACCAGACTATTGCAGGGCATACACATTATATCCCTTTTCGACCAAAGCAGTTCCAGGGCCGGTGTGGAGCCGGTGCCAAATCTTGAACCAGTTCTTTGCTTTTAAATAGCCAAAGAACCAGCTCTTGGCTAGGAAAAACTTTGCTGATCTTGAACCATGAACCACTTAATGTCAGGGACTGGGGGAGGGATTATTGTGACCAGCAAGAGCAACTAAAACATGTATCATTCATGATATTTGATTTGTTTAACTGCAATGTTAACTGCAGGCTAATGTTAGCTGGCTAGTGTTCGCGAACGAGTGTTAGCAGGCTAGTGTTAGCGGGCTAGTGTTAGCAGGCTAGTGTTGGCAGGCTTAAGTTAGTGGGCTAGCACTAGTCGATTTAAGGTTAGCAGGCTAGCGTTAGCTAACAACAAAGTCCAACATTAACTTCTTAAGTTCATTGAACTTAATTAGTTCATAAGAACTTAATTGCCGTCGATATTGATCAAGATGAGCAGCACAGATATGTTGCACATCTCATGCTAATCTCGGCTCATTGCCAGGAGCAACATTTATTAAGGGACAATGTAGCCAGTTGTTATTTATATTTTTGCTGAGAGAGCAGATATGTATGTGACATAATTACAGTGGCTCTTGAGCCTGTGGAAAAGCAAACAGGTTCTGAGACAATTCGCTAGTCGAACCAACTGCGAACCAACTTCTGCACCAGCCCAACAAAAGTACTAGGTTCCCATTGGCCAGGAAGGGGTAATAGACACAGACAACCATACACGCCCTCATTCACGTGTTTTTGAGAGTAAGTTAAAATCAGTTGCATGTTTTTGGACTATGGGAGGAAGCCAGAGGACCAAGAGAGAACAAACAAAAGCTGGAAATGAACCAGCAACCCTTTTGCTGTGAGGCAACCACTACTACTAGAGTACCACTAGAGTGCTAACCACTACACCTCCCTTTAGCTCGCATCTAGATATGTGAGCGTGAATTATGGGTCAACTCAAAGAGTATTGTGCAGAGAGTGTTGTGTTACCATTAGTGTTATATCTCTCATGGTAATTTCTTGTTATCTACATGAAGTTGATATCAATCAATGTGTTTTGAGTGAATTCTCCAGCATAAAACAGTTGTTGGATGACTTTCTGGTCTTCCCTGCCACCGTCTTGTATGGACTTCAAGTGAAATAAAAGGAATTATCAAGACTTTAGCACCACAAGACACCACAACTAATTCTCAGAATACAGCAGGTGTCTATGATAGGAGAGACACACACACACACACACACATATGCACACACAGCAGGCATTTGTGCCCACCACATAGTGCAGCACTATTGCCAAAAGCACTTTTCAATGGAAGTAATTCAGCCATTAGCAGCTATGTGGTCCAAAGATACCAAATTATGTTATGCATTAGTTTGCATATCTATTAGGTTTATGTAGAAACATTTGCATAATAACTATGATAACTACAAGTGAAAATATTTCCTCAAATGAGCGCCAGCTACCCAATGAATAGATTGAGAATGGAGTTTTATTTATGAAGGAAAATTGTATTACTTACCTAAAACTATAAGTTTGTCATGGTATGGCATCAGTTTTACTGACTTTTTGTGCACCTGTAATTGGGGTGTAATGCAAAGCTTATATCTTTATCTGTACATATGTCACACAGTGCATTATGTATAAGGAACCATTAGGGAAATACAAGCCAGAATAGCTTATCGGGCCATATTGCACAGACGCACAGAAGAAAGATAAGTTTATCTTAGATGTATCAGTTGAAAAACCTGTTTGTAATATCTCATAGGGTCACAATACATAATTCATGAAAAATTAAAATGAAATAAAATTAAAACAAAAGAAATATCCATTGTCCATTGTGAGGAGGGCCAATTGAAATGAAGTCAGTTTGAAGCATCAAAAAACAAGAAAGCTATCAACAACAATATGAAAATCTCTTTTGGCCATTGTGCATGCACAATTGAGACAGTCACTAACATTATCTCCTGAGTTAACTCAGGTTTATTGTCATGCCAGGCTTCAGTATCAGATCATGAGGTAAAAATACTGCACCCTCTACTATTTACAATCTACCATGTTGAATGTATCAAGTATCTGTCTAGTCGTTTATAGTATTTAGGAGGACTGTCCGCCCCTGAAAAAATTATACCACACATTAGGTTGCTTGTTAAATACAATGATGTATTAGGGCCAAGTATTAATAAAAAATCAGACATGGGAAAGGGGAGTAATATTTCGAAAAAAAAGTCACACATTTTTTAGATTAAAGTGGAAAATCTACGAGAAAAAAATTAGAGATTTACAATATTAAAAGTGGCAAATCTGCGAGATTCTACGAGATTGTTTTTTCATACTTGGCCCTAATACGCCGTTGTAGTTAAATCAGCTTATTAAACTTTTGCATTTAATTTTTCCGTAGCGACCTTGAGTGGCTGTAGTAATTATGATGGGAGAGGAGCAGCAAGTCAGGTGACGAAGTATAAAGACTGAAAAAGTCTGTTTTGGGCAGGTGGGAGTATGTCAGTCTGGCTGTGTCCAGAGACCCCCCGAGATTTTTTGTTGTTACTTTCCTGTTTTATTTTGATATACTCACCGTTTCATTGAATCTTCACTTCCCACCTTGTCTCTCTGTGCTGATTTGCTTTAGGTCTATGTGTTTCCTTGTTTTATTGCCAGTTGGTCTTCACAGGTTTGTTTGTCCCACTCTTCCTAAAAGCAACTTTGCTTGCTTTATACTACGTTCTCTTGCTTCCCCCCTTTACCTTTATCCCCCAAAACGTCAATTACCCTTGGCTTCATTCATAATTATTACAGCCCCCGAGGGCGCTGCCAACAATACATGTTAATATAGCAGCCCATTGAATAAGCTGATAACAACCTACTGTACCTACTAGAAGGCAGAATAGGCTCCTAATCGCCCATACTCATACTATGATAGCAGCTGATAAACACCCATTCAATAGAGTGATAAAGACTGAATCGGCTGTCAAGTAAAGCTGTGAAAAACTACCGATTATGAACACTTGGACAGAACAATACATAACCAACTGACAGGTTTGTGCAGCATTATAAACCACAATGAAAACAGAGAAAGTGAGATTGGAAAGTTTGTCAATAGCTGTTATGCAGAGTCAGTCTGGAGCAATTTGGAGCTGATTTTGTGCAATTGTGTTTCAGAAGTACCAAGGAAAGAATGTTTTGAAAAGTTGAAAACTACAGATAAAGCTGGTAAGTGCCATTGTAAAAGTGGTACCTTGCTAAAAGGCCACAGATATTTGTTGTTACAGTTCCCAACAGCCTTATTTTCTCCATATATGTTATCTAAAATTATATATCAGTGTTTTTTATTGGAGTCGCTCGAAATAAGCTTCTTTTCCACATTAAGAGTCCACAGACATCTCTAACTTGTCCAAAAGAAGGAGGAATGGCCGAGAAAAGGCTGAGATGGGATAAGACAGACAGAAACAGAAGAGGATGGGCAGGGAAAGAGAGCGCAACAGTGCCAAGACTGAAATGAAAGAGAGGACAGAGAGTTGATAAATATGGCTGTATGGATTTTTCCTGCTTGCTCTGGAAGCAGAAAGTGATAGGGTGACGGATAGATGGAGGAGAGGAAAAGAAAGAGAAAAACATGGTCAGGAAGCTTATATTAGTGACAGTGTTTTGCTCTGTCTCCCAACAGAATTGGACTTCAACCCTGTCCAGTCTGTGCCCAGAGGAGGGAAATTAACAATCTGTCTGTTCGTTTAGTGGCTCTTCGTTTCCTGACGCCTTCCAGCGCCTGCAAGGAATATAAACAAAGAGCAGAGATGGCAGCAGAGACAGAGACAGAGAGTGACAAAGGAAAACAGATAGAGACAGAGAGGGGAGGAAGAAACAGGCGAAACAGTGGGGAAAGTGGTGATACCAGGGTCTGCTTTAATTCACTTCAAATCAAGTCAAAATGGAAGTGTTAAATGTGACTGCTGCTTAATGCCAAGATGTGTCAACACACAGCGAAAAGAAGAGATGCACTAAATCATGTGCCTTAATGAAAAAACTGCTTATAACACAATCTATTTTAATTCATGCAATAAAACTGACATCTGTAAAAGAAAAAAAAGACACACATCTCGCCAGTTATATAATTTTAAGGCATTATTCCTAAAAATGTGAATGAATCAAACCATGTTATACATTTGCCTTGCGCAGTATACATATATACTAGAAAGGTACTGCAATACACTGCCATTAAAAACAGTTGTATACCCTGTTTTATTAGTACCCATTTAACAGTTCACCCCCTTTTTTTTGAGGGATAGGGAGTGGGGGGCAGCAGATTTTTAGGGGGAGATAGCAGGTTAGCGGTAGATGTCACATAGAAGTGGTGTACATCGACTGAAATCTGGGAACATGAAAAATAATTTGAAAGGCAGCTCAGCACTGTGTGTCAAGTTCCTTCAGTCATATGTCTGAAATAAAAACAAATTAGTTAATAAATTAGTTAATAAAACTTGGGAAAGGCACATAGAATATTATGATAGTAGTACAATTAGGCCATTCACATTCCCAATTATGTGTCTTAAGTTGTAATAGCAATTGGTGCTAAATTTTAGCATGTTTGAGAATTCATAAAAATACCACATTAACACACCAAGACATTGAGGAACACCATAGAAAAATCCATGCTGTGATTTGGTATTACATTTCGGAGATCTCTGCAATAATCGCATTTTTCAGCAATTGAATGGTGGGCACTTGTGTAATGGAAACTGCAGAGAAACCCCTTATTGCCAATATAGCAGGGAAAGCCATCCCTCCTCCATGCTCTAGGTCTCTAGTTTGTGGTTGTGAAGTTTCATGAGGCTGTGATTATACTGGAGGTCACAGCAGGTTGTTTTATACAGTGGGGTCAATTTTGCAAAAATAATATCACAACAATGAAATGCTACTATGGGGACTAACATTATAACACATGAATACAATTGGGCTAATTAAATCCACAAGGGTCTCAGTTTTCCATTCATACACAATTTATGCAATTCCACCTGTTCAGGGACCCCAGTGTGCAGAAATATTTAAATTCAAGTGGCCAAAGTGACAGATTTGTACTGCATTAGAAATCTGCGGAATTAGTATAAAGTGGGCATGTCTGTAAAGGGGTCACTTCTGCCCATTTTAATTAAGATATATTGAGGTCAGAGGTCAATGGACCCCTTGGAAAATGGAAAATGGCCATGTCAATTTTTGCTTTGCCTAAATTGACCAACTTAGGAGTGTTTTTTCTTTTCTTTTATTTAAAGTTGGCCAGGCCATTTAAACAACTGTTTTTTTGTTGTTGTTGTTTTGTTAAATAAGAGCCATAGGCAATTTCCTATGAGTTATGTTAATGTACAACAGCAGGGCAGTGTGTGTGTGTGTAGCCTTCTGCTTTAAAGGAATGCACT
Source organism: Centropristis striata (assembly GCF_030273125.1). Taxonomy (NCBI): domain Eukaryota; kingdom Metazoa; phylum Chordata; class Actinopteri; order Perciformes; family Serranidae; genus Centropristis; species Centropristis striata. The sequence continues at coordinate 18,016,247 of NC_081532.1, forward strand.
GAGACTGGCGTCTTGTGGTAGCAGGCAGCGTAAACAAATGATTTTGAACAGAAGATTAAAGCAGGTCATGAACCGACGCTGGCTGCACAGTCCTGCTCTGTCCCATATTTTCTGAATTTCTCCTGTAATCCAGCCAAAACATTTCACCAAACAGCACTCATCAGACGCAGAGATGTTTGACATTATTGTAAAAATGGACAAAAAGGAAAAGCAGTTTGGTGAGTGGCATTCTCTTCACAAATACAACTTTGACATGACACAGAGCTTTTAGCACCTTTTCTCTCATCAGATTCTCACAGAACTTCATCTGAATTTATAAATACTTTGTGGGGTTATCTGACAATTTCTGCTGTGTGCAGGTTCATTCAACCCTGTTATGTAGTCACTTTTTCTCTATTTACCACTTAATGTGCTCCATCTGAGTCTTGCACGTCATCATAGTCACGTGATTGCAAACAAGCTATTATAAAAGAAATCTTAATTCTATCCACTTTACGCTCCACAGTGGTAGCATATGGCAGAGCTATTGTACTGGAATCCAATTGTCTTTTGAGGTGTTCATGACATGATGACTACATCTGTCCTTGATTCATCTCGCCCAGAGTAAAACACCTTTAATAAACTGACTCATGCGTGCCAAGCAGCATAGCCCATCTTCAGCTGCGAGCCATCTATTTAAACTTCATTTTAAAGCTGCAAATGTTTGCCCCGCACTTAAACCCTCATTTAGAGAGATACGTAAACACTACAAGAAGCCTGAAGGGAGAGAAAAAATGTCGAAAAAACTGAGCTGAAGAGAGAGAAAGCGTTTTATCACATTTTCCCAGTGAAACAACTGGCACAGAGGAGATATTAGAGAATGGATAGGGCACTGCCAACAAGTATGCACCTGTCGACACACACACTCCTCAGTGACCAGAGAGCATCGCTGTGCATACTAAAATAGGCTGTATGTCGCAACAAGAAATATGAGTGTTTGTTTTCCTTCTAATAACTCGAACATTATAACACTGCTAATTACTTGACCTTTACAGACATTTTACGCATTTAAAAAGTGTTTTTCTCCAGAGCAAATTACACTGTGTGCATAAGTGGAATACACAGAAATACATCTAGTTTCAAACTCATAAGTTCTTCAGAACAGTTTTTTCTTCAAAACATCTTGTAGGCCAATTAATACTTCAGATTGCTGCTATATTAAAACATTTCCCTCAAAGGGAGGATTCTTATCAGGATGTGGGGAGTCAGAAGACACCCATTGTTGTCCTGCACAGGACCATGACATGCATGCCTCATTATGTGTCATATTTCAGGGGACAAGCAGTAATTAGTGCCGGGACAAATCTGCTCTAAATAACTACGTAGAACAAAGTTGGCGCTTGGAAAGCAACAAGGATAAACTCTAAATATGCCACTTTTTTGTGTTTTTGAGGAAGTTATTTGTTATAGATGGTATAAAGAATGGACGATATACAAAACCGGGAAACCAAAATATCCCAGATATTGCTGCTGCTATTGTTTATTGAATGGATCCCCATTAGCTGACGCCTTGGCGACTGCTAGTCTTCCTGGGGTCCCTAAAAAGACATAGAACATGACATACATGCAATCTATCTGTCACTAGTGATGTCACTTAAAGCCAGAGTCTGTGCAGTAGTGAGCAGCGATATCAAGTTCCCAGCAAAAACACCTACCTGAACCAATCAGAGGACAATACAAGCTGTCAATCATTACATCCCGATTTTATAACATCAAATAACTTATTAAAACCAAACTCATCAGAGAAATTAACACTTGAACCACAGACTGTATAATAAACATAGTCACCATGACTTTGCACATTGATTTTGTGTTCTACACAGCCTGTTCTCCAATCAAAAACGTCAATATAACTTGTGTATAGGCAGCGTAACTTGTGGCAGTCACATGACCCTCATAACTACTTCACTTCCGACATTTACGTACATTTATTTACTGTTTAAGTAAAAAATTTACTGTTTACTGTTTTTTTAACACCTTACCAGAAGTTTTTTGCCCTAAACCTAAGGTCAGTGGTTTTAAATCCACAGAAACTGCAGCCTTTTTTACAACCGCGATACGTACATATGTGCCGTAATTTGTAGTACTGACACACAAGCCCTTCTGCCGTTAATGTTGGAGAACTTGTTGGTTCTGCATTTTGGCGGTCGTCATACTGGCTTTTTTTGCAACCAGTACAGAGCCTAAATGACAATACATCATAAGATAATGCTAGCTACCTAGCTTGATTAGCAAGGAATAATCATTCTTTTAAATTAACAATTAACTCCTTAGAGTGTCCAACCGAACACCAATCTTTAAGTATAATGTTACAATTTACTTTGATGAAGTGAAAACAAAGATGAAAGGCTCAAAGTTCTAAAACAAAAACACACTGTGGTAGAGAACTGTCAATCAGGAGGTGGCCACACCCTAAAGCTTGCTTTATTGTTTATCTTTCTCTAACTGGGAATAAAAATTACAAGAAATTCACAAACTTTAAGTTGTGTTAAAGAAGACTTGAAACTAGTGATTTAGACCATAAAATCATTATGAGAATGTTTTCTGAGGTAATAAATCAATTACCAACCAAGACGAAGACAAAACCAAGAAAAAGGGTCATATCCCTGTCAACTTACATAAAAACTGACTTCTTTTTAGAACCAGTGGAGTTACCCCCTGCTGGCCATTAGAGAATACAGGTTTAAAGCACTTCCACATTGGTTTCAATGTTCAGGCCCATTGGCTGCAAATAGATTTGAACATCCATCAGCATGATAAGAACTACCTAAAATGACAGACACCACCTTTGGGAAAAATGTATTTGATATGTACTTTTGAGTTTGCTTGCTTGCATATTGATGAAGTTAATCAGCTAATAATGAACTAGACATATGACACAAGAGACATTTCCTATTGCTTAAAAGGACCTCTTCTTACATTATTATTTAAATGTTATTTATTTAAGTCAAATGTCTTATTTCTTTGTTTTGGTATTCATAATCAAACTGACATTTAAGGAATCCACTATTGTTTTAGTTATATTACATTCAGTAGCTTACCTCCTCCTGAACCTAAAGTGGAGATTTCTCTTATTTTTCTGTTGAGCCCCAGCTGGAAACACACTTATTGTTTGATATGATTGGGGAAAACAATAATGAGGAGTGAGATTTATCAGGGAAGTGACAGAAAAAGAGAAAAATAGCTAAATTGAGTTATAATATAATTGAATTGTCATGTTTTTGACTGCACAGGAGACCACAAATTACATATTTATAAGGAATTAACAGACTTGTGTTACCAGAGGTGTTAAGCTTTTGCAAAAAGTGCTTCTCTAATCTGAGCTGGAGTGTTTCCTGCTCTGAATGACAATAACCCAAAGACATTGTGTACGATGCTTGTGTTTGTGCGTCTCAGTACATCTGCATATCCCATTAAGTATGTGTCACTGGGTCTCAGGTTTGTATATGAATTTGCATGTCTCCTACATGAGTGTGTTCACCCATGTATACATACATGTGGTGTGTCACAACTTGTGCTTCATTGTGTCTGAGTGTCTGTGGGTGTTTTCTGCATCCCTCCTGCTGTTTTAATTAGTTCCCCTGTTGTAATCATACTGTGCAGGTCTGATTAGTCTAGTTGTCATGACAGCATTCCCAGGTAAAAACATCCCAGAAGTGATGGGAAGTGTGGCACTGCTGATCAAATGACTCTTAGGTCAACAAATTGAATAGGTTCAGAGTGACAGCTAGCTGAAAGGCATGATTCCTTGATTTTCATTTGGAAGTTTTTACATTTCTATGAAAAAAAGTTGAAGAAATACTTTTTGCAAAATGAGTCTGGTAATGCTAAGATAATGGCATAACTGCAATGCACAATAGCTGCAAAGTGACTTTGTCTGTTCTGACATAAAATATTTGTTAATCATCATCTCCCAAATATGTCAAAACTGTCTAATGCACATTATTATTATTAAAATAGGATAGTATCAGGATTGGTTGATGCATAATGCTGACAAACACATTTTGACAAATAACACGTTACCAGACTCTAAACAACAGCTTGCTTAACACCAACCAAGACATGGCTTGGAGTTAGCATGGAATTCATTTCTTCCATTAATTGCTTTGTATGGTTGCCCTCAAGTGCAAATCACATCAGCAATTCACACAACACACCAGCAATCCATCACACAATTCTGAATTGCTGATGTGTTGTGATGAATTACTGGTGTGGTTTGTACTTCAGGGCCACCGTAGATTTGTCATACATCTGACATTCTTAGAGAACAAGCTGACTCATCAAATTGTACAACAATAAGTCCAAAATCCAAAGATATTTTACTTACTACCATGTAAGTCAAAGATAGGCAGCAGCTGCTACTAAGGTTAAAAATAGTGGACATACTCACCGTGACACCATTCATTGGTTTGTCATATAGAGTTTAGAAACCTCTAGTTTGGTTTGCTGTTGTTGTTTTTTTGCACAGAACCGATCTTGAGCTGGAATTGTGCTACTAAATTAGCTAATGCTAGCGCTAGCTACCAAGTTTGGTTAGCAAGGGGAATCTGTTATTTAAAGTTAACAGCTGACTCCTGAGGGTGTCTTTTAGTCCAACCAAACACTGAACAAGATATTTTTAAGCAACCAAAAAGACACTGTGAAAGACTCAAAGCTCCAAGCTAACACTGATACATGTTTATCATAGGCAGTTTGCCCAAACCCATTCCCTGCTTTATTGCCTAGTGAACTCTAACTGGGACCATAATTTGCTGAATGACTTGACTGAAGACCCAGCCCAGCAGCATACAAATTGTATGGTTGAAGCGAGGCTTATAGAAAAACAGTCCAAACTACTGATAGTGTCATTATTCTATCGCCATTACATTGTGCTAACAACATAAGGTCTAGGGACTAGCAGTTCTTGCGAGAAAAAAACGCTCCAGACCAGTTTTAAATTACAGGAGGACCAGGTACTTTGACGAAAATCAGTAGGTAATTGAGATGGTAATTATAACCAATTCTGGGAAAAACACTTCATTCCACACAATGAAGCTTACATCTTGAGAGTCTGAGACAAAACCCACTGTCTGAATACAAAAGGATATTTTAAATTAAAGACAGTCTGTTGAGATGAACAAAACTTTTAAAGCACTTGATACATTCAGCACTTTTCAGCCTAAAGGGCCCGTTCAGACTGAGACACATTGATCAGTTTTGAACTTGTGCTATTCATTGTTGCAGTCCTGACTCAGAGGAGAAACTGGTGATTACTTTCTGCTGTGAACATTTCTGGCACCAAGCAGCACCTCCTTATCTTTGCTTTTTGTAATTTGGGAAAATGCAATGCGGCTACAATTGTATGCCGAACCTTTCAAAGCTGAACAAATGACTGTAACATCCCTCTGTGATTACATAGAAGCGCTAAGAAGGTTGTAATCAGCACACAAATGCACGTACACGGTGCAGAAGTTGATGCTGCTACTCAGTCTCATTTTTCTTATACTTTTTTTCATTTAGATTTTTTTTCTCCAAATATCTATCTCAGGTTAACAGCTCCGTCTACACAACAGAAACCTCAGCCAACAATAGCTTCAAATCTGATGGCATCCAGGGAGAGTGCGACAATGGGCTGAGAATGCACTGAGTTAATGTGCAAGTCATGAAGCACGATTCTTTTTCCATTTTCTTTCTTTACATAACTTGTATCCCCACACACCAATGCAGTTGATTATTGATATGCTATTTATATATTTTGGAACAGTAGAGCATAAAGATATAGACACACTTCATTGCAGTCTTGAAACATATGTTCCTGTCTTTTTAAATAAATGAAACATAAATCTTGGTTGCAGTGTAGAGACACAACCGTGGGACACGACACCTCCGCTTTTACCTCTTTCTTAAAGGTTACAAAACATGCCCCCCCAAAATAGGGTGCAGCCTTTTCACCTTGCAAGACTTACCAAAATTGAATAAATTCAGTGATGAAACTATTCAAGATTGAGTTAGATCTGGAATATTTTCATGCAGCCTGGTGTCAGTATCATACATAATGCAGCTTATGCATCCATGCATAGGTTAATAATCTAAAGTGTGCTGAGAGTGTGGACGTTGGCCAGAAAGACGCTGGAAACCAGGTTCTATGCTGGGCAACTTTTAGCATCTATGAGTGAGCTCCTATGACATCTAGCTAGCTAGCTAGCTAGCTAGCATTGGTTCCACTGACTGAAGAATCTCTAGCGGGATCGAGCCCCAGAGGTTGCTAAATTGTTAGCCTCATGATGCAACCACTAGAACACCAAGCATATTGTGTACATGTCATATTTACAAGTTCATAATTTTCATCCCTGCAACACAATACACACAAAACTTCCTCCCAATCTGTTGACAATTTAGTTGTTGAATGTTTTAAACTAAAAACCTGACCATATGTTACAAATTGCACCACTACAATCCTCCATCTTGGCCATGTTTGTTGTCAGAAACCTTAAACTCTGAGCCACCCTCTAGTTGATATATTGCTAACAGCAGTATCATAGTTGGTTGATATGTACCAGTAGATAATAGCTGAGCACTGAACGGGGGTTTCAGTCCAATATTCCTTAAACACGCGTCATTTTGCAAGGTTTCTTGCATCTTTTGACTTCATATTTGAAATGCATTCTGAATTAGACTCAACATTTATCTAAAAAGAGACACAGAATAGCTGCGGCACAACCGGAGCATTTTTTTTATACCTCAGATATGAATATGAGTCAATACATCATCCTGGCTTATATTAGTTTCCTGTGGAGTATCTGGTTTTTGAGTTCTCACCAACTTTCAGGGGAAGAGCGAGAACAAAGAGGAGTGAGGCATTCTGGGAGAGATGATTAAACGCTTTGGACTTTAACTGGTGTTCGGGTGACAGTTCCGTGTGGGAACAGGGACACAAACACATACTCATAGAATTCAAGTGTGTGCGTGTGGACAGCTGCTACTGCCATGCTCATGAACACTTTTTACAGAATCTTGAATCTTTAATGATTAATATATCAAGGGTACTTTCCTAAAATAAAAGCACCAATGATAATGCTGTCTTTCTATTCTACAGTCACCATATCAATAAATTACAATGGATCCAGCAAATGAAACAGGATGAGGAGGTTATTCAATCAAAAAAACGAATTCCTCTTAGACACAAAAGGTTACTGAGGCTACAGAAATACCTTCTGAGATATCCTGACTGATAAATACAAAGGGAATAAAAAGTGGGACAACCAGCCCCAGTTTCCCCCAACTTAAAATTGGGTGTCAGCATCAATAGCTTTGCTCTGAAGCCAATGTGTTCCAGTAACTTGACAAGTAAAGGCTGCTGGAGGGAGTTGATGGATGCTCCCATCGCACGGAGCAGATTTTTTACTTAAATAGATTTATATTTTTTGTACTTTTCCTCAGTTCTACTGTGACTTCTTTGCACAGTTTTTATGACTAAACCGCCTCTTTAACTTCTAAAGAACAGAACAAAGTTTAGTATTTACTGTGTAGTTTGGTTTGGACGAGATAAAATGTGTCTTTAGTCACACTACTGGGATGGCAGTGCTGATCGTTGTATATCCAGAGGATGAAGGTCTCTGACTTTGGGGATTCTCTAAGGGAGCTTTCACAACACAAAGTTTAGTCCATTTCAATCTAACTCTGGTGTGGTGGTTCAATTCTTGTTTCGGTTTGTTTGGTCACTTTGGTGCAGATCAAAACAACTTTGCAAGAGGGGGGCTCGCTCTGTTTTCAAACTAACCCTAGTGTGGTTAGATTGCACTGTAAACATGATCCAACCCAATTATAGGAAATAAATCAAAATGCAGCAGATAGTGGGCTACATTTTGTGAGATGTACACAGAGCGACAGATGCAGCATGACTGGGAAAGAACTGACTTGGACTTCTGACGAATCCCAATGTTTCCGAGGTGCTGAATAAAGTTCACAAAAAGGATGACGCTTATAAAGTAATTCAAGTAAGGATTTGTGCACAAGCTAGATCAGTGCAGTGTCAAAGTAAAAAAAACTTTGATGCAATATTTCACGGTGTGTTCGTCTCCATGTTGCTTTGTTTATATTTCCGTGTTTCCGTGTATACACACCCCTCTGGAAATCTTTTTATTTTATTTGGTCGGCTTACATTTATTCACTGTGAAAGCAAATCATACTAAATACAATCAAACCAAAATCTAAGTTTCACTGATTCGGACAAACCAGACAGCAACCTCTGGCTCTGAGCAGGGAGGCAAACCAGGAAGTGTCTTAAGCTGCATTCTACCGAAAATTCCAGCAGGCGGTGCTAAATTTGGCTGCAAAAACATTTCTGTCTATTCATTTCAATGCAAAATGAGAAAACTTCTCACTTGATTTATTACCTCAGAATTTTTTTTTAGGACAACACTATGGTCTCAATCGCTAGTAAAAAATCTTCAAGAAAATTTCATGTTAATAGTGTAAATAATTGTTCAATTTAAAAGAAGATAGAAGATAAAGAATCGTATGATTTGGGGTGTGGCTTCCTTTGACTGACAGGTAACATCATTAGGAGGAGAAGCAGAACAATGCGTATCCATGGCAACATGTCAATAAAGTTATATAAAACGTTATATAGATATAAAAAAGGATGTTTACCGGTTTGGTCTCATAACTTTGACCCTTTCACTTAATGATAGTTTATTTGAACGTTTTGTTCAGTAAAAATGTTTTGTTCAGCATTTGGTTGGACTAACAGACACTCCAATGAGTCGCTAGCCAAAATGAGCATCCCAGTTAATGTTCCAGTTAATGCTAACATGAATTAGCAGCAGCTTCTCTCAGTCAGGTTGAGGTGCAGAGAGGCGTGTAGTCAGTGTCGTCAGATCCCTTTCGCTCCTCCACAGTCCAAATATGGGCTGCTCCCCATATCGGAAACAAGATGGCGACACAAGATGGCGACGAGTGTAACACTGAACTCGATGCTTCCAACGGGCAGTCCACAAACCAATGGGTGATGTCACGGTCACTACGTCCATTATTTATCTACAGTCTATGCGACTAACCAGACTTGGGTTGTGAAATCACCCCTACTTTTCCTGTAGCGCTACCAGCAGGTTGACCTCATTTTGAGTGAAATGTCTTTACACCAAGTGGAAGGATTGCCATGTAATTTGGTAAACACAATCATGTGTGCCTTAGTATACAATTTTGTAACTTTGGTGATGACTTTACTTGGGGCCATCATCAGTTCAAAGTTTTACTTAAAGCTTCAGTTTATGAAGATATACATGCAAAGTAATAACATTCCCATCATCCTCATGTACTACTCAAATAACACTAGAGGCCATCTTGTGATGGGATAACATCAGTCACAGTGTCAAATCTGTGACTCACAGCCTCATGACACTACCATAAGCTACAGACCTGCCAGAGGATAGATGGCTTTCCTAGATATATTGGCAATAAGGGGGTTTCTCAGCAACTTCCTGAACAGAAGTGTACACCATCAAATCACAATAAAAATGCAATTCTTGCAGAAATCGACAAAAAAGTTTTGAAAACCAATTCACAGCATGAGTTTTCTAGTGTTTCTAAAGGTCTTGGTGTCTTGATGTGGTATTGTGGAGGGATTGTTTGACCATTTTTATTAAATTTTTGAATGGTCAAAAGTAGCAACATTTAGCACCAAATCTATGTAACAAATGGTAGTAAGTAACCTAAACATTGCGATAATGGACTTCATATACAATCATTTTATATAAGGAATTGAGTACTAATCATTTTTATTACATATTTGTGACTAGAAAAACAGCACACAGCTACATCTCAAATACATTTTCAGGTTTCAAGCTTTCCAATGATGTACACCTCTTTTATGTGGCATCTACCTTTGACCTGCAATCTCCCCCTAAAAATCTCCCAACGCCAAAGTGGGAGATTTTAAAGGGTTATTGTGACGAAGGAATAATCTAACCAAAAACATCATCCACATTCCACTGAGGATAATGGGATGACCCTGAGTAGGAAATCAAAGTTTGAATATTGATGTTCTGTTTGATATGTGAGTCGCCCACAACAACTTGTAGAATGTGGGATCTTCTCTGCGCAGCTGATTAATTACCAGCAGCCATCACACAGCAGGAGAAATGATATGCGCGTTTCATCCACTGTCGATTTTAAAGAGAAAGGCTGAGGGTAATTTTACACATGGATGGCACAGTAGCAGAAACTTCATTCATTATTCAAATCTCCTGGCAGGGTGACAGAATCGGTCAAGATCTGAAGGTAATTGACGACGTGTTTCATTTTAATTTTCTTCCACTGGATAAGTGAGCACTGATATTATGCATATATATTCTTGTTTATGTTTATTAGATCTTAATGGCATAAATGAAACTTTTTAAATATGCAGATAAGTAGAACCATGGCTTTTAAATACATAAATTAGCCTATATTCATGGTTTGCATGGCTTTAAGCAATTGCAGCACCAATATACAGTCATGGAAAAAAAAAAATACTAGACCATTGTTTTCTTCAATTTCTTGTTCATTTTAATGCCTGGTACAACTAGAGGTACATTTATTTGGACAAATATAATGATAACAACAATAGGTCAGTTTAAATTAAGAGCTGATATCTAGTTATTTTCCATGGTTTTCTTGATAATAACCAAAATTATTATCAAGAAAACCATGGAAAGTGGCTAGATATCAGCTCTTAAATTAAACTCTTATGAGCTATTTTTGTTGTTATCATTATATTTGTCCAGACAAATGTACCTTCATTTGTAATAGGCATTAAAATGAACAATAAATTGAAGAAAACAAGGGATTTTCTAATCATTTTTTCCATGACTGTACATCAGCTGCCTGTTTTCTACCATTGACATCATTGTTGATGATGCTCAAAATGTCTGCCTCTGTTAAAAGTAATGTTGAACCACACTTACAGGGGATTATAGGGCCATCTTGAAACAGATAAAAGCAAATAATATCCATCTTTAAAAAACGACCAGTAGTGTTCTAAACAGTCCAAAATAAACTACAATTATATCTGCATCAAGTATGACATTCAGCTCGTTGAACACTTGAAATTATTTACAAGAAGTTTGCTTCCAAAAAGTTTGACATTTTCACTGCAGCTGCACTGACAACACCTCGCAGAAGAAAGGACACTCCGACCCAGACGTACACTGCCTCCTAATGCAAAAAGTGTGAACAGGGTGAAAAGGTTAACAGACTGTGGGTGGCAGTGCAATGTGTACTTTGTCTATTAGAGATAAACTAGGCGCATACTTAAGTTTTCGCATTTAACACTTTGTTCTTTTGTTGGAATTACTGTGATAATAATGCTTCATCTTCAAATCTAATAAGGGTGTATCCACTCACACGTGTTCACTAGTTTATCAAGGCAAGCTGCTACTGTTAGCTGAAAGCTTATATTATTCAGTCTAGTAATGCTGCTGTGCTATGACAATCGTCACTATAGTAACACTCACCACAGGTAACAGATAATGTGTATATTTTCTTTTTCTGGTGAACACCGTGGAGCATTTAACAGCTCAAGAGCCAGTTATTTCCCTCATGAATTGGTAGTGACCACAAGCTGATCTTAAAGGAGTACGGATATTGGATTATTTCATGGGTTTGCCAACAAGTTTGCCATGTAAATTTAAAAGGTGATGATAAAGTGTCCACTCTTGGGTCTGAAAAGTGAAGTGCGTTAAATCTGAATTCTTTCTACACTGATTGTATAGAAGTCTATGAGAAAATTTCCCTACTTCGTCATGGTTGATGACCAACTGACCTTCAATGTTCATGTCCTCAATTGCCAGATCTTGTCGATTCGCCCTGTGCAACATCAGGAAAATCAGACCCTACCTGACCGAGCAATCGACACAACTCCTGGTTCAGGCCCTTGTGTTATCGCTTTAGACTACTGCAACTCTCTACTGGCGGGTCTTCCTGCTGCACCACCAAGCCTCTGCAGATAATCCAGAACACGGCTGCACGTCTGGTCTTCAACCAGCCCAGGAGAGCACATGTCACTCCACTCCCCATCTCTCTGCACTGGCTCCATGTCGCAGCCCGCATCAAATTCAAAGCCTTGTCTCTTGCCTACAAAATAGCAACGGGCACAGCCTCTGCTTTGTTCAGGTCCACAAACCCTCCCGCCACTACGCTCTTCAAGTGAAAGACGTCTGGCTCCTCCCCCGCTGAAGGCCTCTACGTCTCAAACCAGACTCTTCTCCTCTGTAGTGCCCCGGTGGTGGAACGAACTTCCAAACTCCATCCGTTCCGCTGAATCCTTCTCAATCATAAACAAGAGACTGAAGACCCAACTCTTTACTGAACACCTTCACTCTTGATCTACACAGATGACAGGGATAGGTATCCCACTGACTGCTCCTGCAACCTAAAAGCACTTGCTTCCTATTGGACTCAAACTTAACCCAACGGCACTTACTCTTGCTATGTTTCTTAACTTCATCCTTGCTTGTGTTGTATTAACTCTTGTGTTGTACGTCGCTTTGGATAAAATCGTCTGCTAAATGACATTGTAGAATTGTAGAATTTATCATCAGAACACATTCTCATAATTAGTTTATTGCCTCAATCTCTAGTTTCAAGTCAATGCAGCATGATGATGATAACCCTATTTTGTAATTCGTCCCATTTAGAGTAAAACAGAACTTAAAGCAGGGTATGCTTAAGCACATGGCTAACTTGATATTGATAAGTCAGTATCAATCTCAGTATCACAAGTCTATTTTTGTGTCCCAATTTTTGGGGGGAATCAGGGATGTATTACTACTGGTTAATGCTGTTGATCAACCTTCTTATGAAGGTTTATAACTCAAATGATCAATCTGTATATCATCATATGATGTGTTATCTCTTGTGAAAGATAATGACAAGATACTTTAATCAAGAAGTATTGTGCTGTATATTTACGTACATTAAAGTTGAATTTTGAAGTTATTTGTCAAACCATGACTGCACCATGCTCCTAAAAATCAAAGACAAAATGTTTAGATTCACCAGGGAACTGCTGGTGACATGAAGAAAAAATGGAATGCACAATGCGTTCACAGATAAGGCGTTGGGAAACCATGGTGCAGAGTAAGTCTTTGACTGTCTGTAGCAGCTAAAATATGTATCCAAGTCCAACCAGCTCCTCCTGCTTGTCATGTTTATATTTCTTGTAAGTCCCCACCCCTATTTGGCTCTGCTGAAAATGTCTGAGCAAAATGTCAACTTATTAAATTTCTATGTTAAAAGACGGCAACGTTTGCAGTGATTTCCCCCTACGCTTCTTTAGGGAGGCTTCAGTCCTCCAACTGGGAGAGGAAGGCGTTCTGAGAAGTGAAAATGTTCCAGCAAAGTGAAATATTGCTTTAAGCCTCAGAGAAAGAAAAAGTGACAGGCAAAAAGTAGCACTGGGCCGCTGTGTATGCTGGTTTCTACATGAAAAGCAGTGGAAATAAAGAGTTCCCTGTGGCTCAACAAAAATTAAACAGAAGATGGTGAGGAGCTGTTAGCTGGGAAACAGAGTGACTATTTATTCACTCTACAAGTGCTGCAAAAACAACAATGCAGGAGCAGTTGGAACACACATAAAAAGTCTGAGGAGCTAGTGAGTTATATACACCAACCAGTGTTCCAAAAGCATTAGGGGGAGCCCTTTTTTTATTGGGGGGTTGAGGGGTTCTGTGCATGTATGGCTGCATCCTCCGGGTCTGAAAGTGAAGCCAATATAGAGGTGTCATAGGCCTGCATTATTTCTAATGACCAGCAGGGGGAGACTCCGCTAGTTCCAAAAAGAAGTCAGATTATATAGACGTCTATAAGAAAATGACCCTACTTCTGACTTGATTTATGAACCCAGGAAACATTTTACTGAGTTATTGGTCTCAATCGCTAGTTTTAAGAAATCTTCAATGCAGCATTATGTTCATTTTGTAAACTATGGTCCCATTTAGAGTAAAATAGATGATTAATTTGGGAATGCCTTAATTTCATTTAAGTTAACATTAGCACTTCGGTCACTTAAAAATGCTGAAGTTAGATGACAGTTTAGCACCACCCTCATCCAAATATATTTACTCTGGTCCCAAAAAACTAAGATGGGTCAAAAGGTCAAAATGCCAGCTCAAGACTTCAAAATACAAGTATTTAGCAAAGGATTAAAAAAATTAAAAAAAAACATTAAATTAAGGGAAAAAAATTGTTCTCTACCAAGAAACAAAATCCAAATGCAAAGTGGACAGGCAATGGTTTTGTTACTTTTAAAGACCTGCTGCATCTCTTGACAATAATGAAATCACAGCCTCAAATGTTTAAGGTCTATAGTGCAGTGAGTCTGCCCCACACATGGATGGAAATAGCATTTATTAGAGACAAATACTTGGAAATTATTAAGAATGAACAAACATGCATGTTTGTAATTTATTTATTTCAATAAGACATTAATCTTGTACAACAAGAGAATATGCATTGTGCCAGGTTCGAGCAGATTGCTATTTTACACCTGTTACAAGTGCCATTAGCCCATTATATATTTAAGGAACTTGAATATAAAGGGAAATATATACATAAAAAAATGTTGTGTCACCAAAATGTTCCCTGTCTTTTTTTTTCTTTCAGGGGAGCCCCCCATACAGAGCTCCCATGACCATAAATAAAAAATTTAAAAAAAAAAACAGTTACAACGTGGCACAAAAAACTACAAAGAGACACAAAACAACCACAAAAAGAGGCTAAAAAAAACTTTAGAATCTGTGTCTTGCTCCTATGCAGGAGAGGTGGTGGGGCCTTTTACATGTCCGTGCCCAGGGGCCCATGAATAGACACACAGTTTATGCCTCCCATGTAAAACTTAAGGTTATCAGTTACGAGTATATTGTACTCCTACTTAATGGCATTCAAAAGTCCAATGAGAGAGATCTGGAGGAAACAGTTAAAGGTAAAGTTGTTTTTGTTCAATAAGGTACTGCAGGTATCTGAGTAGAGGCTTAAGAATATACAATACAATACAATATACAATAATATACAATAATAATACACTCCAGATGCCATACCTATATAGTTTTTATGCATCTCAGCTTGTTCATCACACACTATGGAGTCATTGGAAGATGTTACTGGTGAGATGATTTCTTGAAAAGCAGCTACAGGGTAAAAATAATTTGTTACTCCCTCTGACCAGAGCAGCAGGAGTGTACACAAAAACCTTTGATAATTGTACCATGTTGCTCTCTTCCTCAACTCTCTCCAGTAGAACAGAACTGAAGCTGTTTATGTGTGTGTGTGTGTGTGTGTGTGTGTGTGTGTGTGTGTGTGTGTGTGTGTGTGTGTGTGTGTGTGTGTATGGGGGGTGTATTTCCACCTTTGTACTCTCAAAAGGCTCGTAATTGGAGAGATACAGAGCGATTGCTGACATATGACTTGTTCTAGCTGGAAGGGCTGAATCCTGCCTTTCTTTCACTCCTTCATTTCATTCATGTCCACAGGGTAGAGGAGCAGAGACCGCAGCCCAATTTCTAGCTGCTCCCACTTAACCAGCCTTGGACTAAATTGGCTTTCTGTTCACTCGGCTCCAAACGCTGGCAGAACCCACAATTCACATAATAATGATGGGGCCCTTTATCCTCGGCGTTTCTTTACTGGATATGAGAAGCTGTTATGAATTTTTTTTCATCTTCAAATTTAAATAAAAATCTTCTGTCAGAGTTAACAGGAAAAGTGTTTCAGCTTCTTTGTGACAAGGTATTTCCAGGCACTAAGGAGACACAGGATCTAAAATAGGAACTTTGTGCACTCCAGATTGCTTTGAAACAGATCAGAGGAAACAGAGATGTAAAAGATCTGATCATACTGCCTGACTTTGTTTTTAACATAAAACAAACCTGAAATGTCAAACCAACATCCTAATATTGCTACTAGTGGAACCCAGTGCATGTCTACTGTTTGAATGAAGTTGTACTGTAAGCAGGAAGTCTTTGTGTGGTCTGAGTTTCAGACAGATTTGTCACATGACCGTTCATCTCAGCAAAATGAATAATGGCTTCCTTGTTGCGTTGAGATGCACATCATTTAATGTTTTTAACAATATCCATTTATACCAAACGGTTTATTTTTGGCAATGTTGTAAAATAAAATGATTCTGACAGAAGTATCACATATTTACATTTACATTTAGTCATTTAGCAGACGCTTTTATCCAAAGCGACTTACAGGAAGAGTAAAAAGCAAACAATCAAGGTATAGTGCAATAAGATCTATTAGTGCTAGTCACAATTCTTTGAGGAGTAGACTTATCATGTGGTCTAGGAGAGATGATGCTCTCTGAAGAGCTGGGTCTTCAGGAGTTTTTTAAAGGTAGAGAGGGACGCCCCTGCTCTGGTAGGAACTGGTAGTGTGTTCCACCAGCGGGGAACAAGAAGTGCAAAGAGTCTGGATTGCCTTGGACCAATGGGGGGCAGAGCCAGGCGCCGTTCATTGGAAGAGCGCAACGGTCGTGAGGTAGCATATGATCAGTTCAAGTTGTTCAGTTATTTCTTGATATATGCCAAAAATTATTAGACCACTCTTTTCTTGTTCTTTTAATGCCTGGTACAACTAAAGGTACGGTAGCTGATATCTAGCCATTTTCCATGATTTTCTTGATAATGATTTTGGTTATTATCAAGAAAACCGTGGAAAATGGCTAGATATCAGCTCTTGAATTAAACTCTCATGAGCTATTTTTGTTGTTTACATATTTGTTGAAACAAATGTACCTTTAGTTGTACCAGGCATTAAAATGAACAAGAAATTGAAGAAAACGGGTCTAATATTTTTCCCATGACTATATGTATATAATAATAATAATAATAATAATAATAATAACATATATCAGAAATGTTTCCTGTATGTAAAAAAATTCAAATGTTTGATCAATCATTCTGCAATCAGGGGCGTTTACAAAAATGTATCCAATTTTGGAAATAAGCTAACCACACCGTTTATATATCAGAGCACACTGTGGGTCAAAGATGTGGTTGTAACATTTAACAGAGGCATATTGAGAAAGATGGAAGGAGATAATTGGCTATGAGTGGGCAAAAACACCTACATTTATAGAATCTGGGGTTACAGTGCATCACCATAGTTCTCACTTTGAAAAAAAATGTGAATGAGGTCTATTTCAGAGAAGTTTTCATTTATTGTGGATGGGTGAGCATGCTAAACTGTAACACTGCCCACTACCTTTTATCTGACAGTGTTTACTTGCTGATGGGTAAGTAGGCTTCATAGTAAATGTCTTTTGTGTTTTTTGTGTGATTTACCAATAGACTGTATATAAATAATGGACATAGTCACCGTGACGTCACCCATTGGTTTGTGGACTGTTAGTTTTGGCTAGCAAAAAACAAATACAAAATGTATCTTTCTTACCTCAGAAAACTGAGCAGCGACTCCTTGGAGTGTCTGTTAGTCCAACACTGAAGAAGACATTTTTACTGAACAAAACGTTCAAATAAACTGTCATTAAGTGAAAATACAGTGTGAAAGGGTCAAAGTTATGAGACCAAATCGGTAAACGTCCTCTTTTCTATCTATATAACGTTATATATAACTTTATTGACACGTTGCTGTGGATACGCATTGTTCTGCTTCTCTCCTGATGACGGTTCGCCTTGTCAGTGACCTGTCAATCAAAGCTAGCCACGCCCCAAATATAAGATTCTTTATCTTCTATTTTCTTCTAAATGGGGCCATTATTAGAACTATTGACATCAAATTGTCTTGAAGATGATCTTTTACTAGTGAATGAGACCATAGTGTTGTCCTGAAAAAAATTTCTGAGGTAATAAATCAAGTCAGAAGTTTTCAAATTTTGCACTAACATGAATGGGCAGATTTTTTTTGCAGCCAAACTTAGCACCTCCTGCTGGAATTTTCGGTAGATTGCTGGCTTAAGGCACTTCCTGGTTTGCCTCCATGCACAGACACGGAGATTGCCGCCTGGATTTAACTTGTGTTTATTGTTGTTTCATACATGTTTTTGCTATAGCCTTGCTATAGCCTTGCTAGTTCTTCTATTTACTGGCTAAATTACAGTTATAAGCTATGTGTATGAAAGCTTTATGTCTTTGTACTGACTGTAAAATACCGGAGTCTGCTCATGGTGTTTAATTTGAAAAACGACCAGATTCGCTCTGCAATTTCCATCTGACTTCCTGTCAGAACCATCTGATCTCTTTCCAGCTTGACTATTGATGCACTGGAGACATTCAAATACTTACAAAACAATAAGGTTGAATTATTCAGTATATTAGTATGGAAGCATTATGGACTTCTGGAATCTGAAAATCCACTTGCTTATACCTTTGTTCATGTTTTACTAACATCTAATCACAAACTATTAGAAATGAGTGAAATATGTTGTTTATTTCTTATAGACAGGGCTGTGAGGGAAGTATTTCTGTGTTTCAGAATCCCTGGCAGCCATTTCTTAGGTGTGTCTCAGAAAGTTTGAGGTGAAGAAAGTTGCAGACGCTCTCACTCTCTCCCGCTCTGTCAGCCTGTCTCAGAGTGAGTCACATCCAGGCTGCAATACACAGCAGGAGATGTCCCACATGCCCTTACAATGAGTTTAATGTGAGTCTTTGCCTTCTACACCTTCCTCTCTCTCTCCACCCCCGTAGCACTTGACTCAACCCTTATTCCTCTCTTCCTCACCTGCCTTTGAAATCTCTTTCCCACCGTCTATTACTCCACTCATATCTATTTCAATCTACTTTCTCTCAGATACTTCACTTTTCTCTCAATACCTCCCTGATCCTCCAGTCTCTTCTTCCACATCTGATGCCATTACACAGTGATACATTTAGCTGTGTGGCATTGCAAAAAAAAAAAAAAATCACCAAAGACCTGAAGACTTTCAGTGTCTACTTGGAATTTTTCCATCCACCCTTAGGCTTCATCCATCTCATTTTCCTTCATCCCTTTACCCATCTCTCTCTAACCCGTCTCCCCCTCTCTGTCTGATTCATGGTGTCAGTGTCTGTCCTCGCTGCTTTGTAGCCTAGAGGGGAACATCACAAACTTTCCACCCTCCCTCCCTTCCTTCTTTCCTTCCTTCCTTCCTTCACCATCCTTTCTTACCCATCTGCCTTCACTTGATCCCATTTATGCTGTTTTGGTGTTGCAAAGGCTTAGGGCGGTCCAAATATACTGTAGACTTACGATTGATGCACCACAGAAGCTTAAACTTTCCATTTCTGACTCTTTAAAATGACTGTCTGCCGCATTCCCAGACATATCTTACATTCTACAGCTCTGTTTGTGTTGGCTGTGTTACTTTACCGTATCAGGAATATAAAGAATTAAGAGACAAATGCAATGAACAAAATCAATAATGCTGCTGGATGACTGAAATGTCTTCATTCGGTTGGCCTGAGGCAACAGAGACATTTAGGAATATAACTGAAAGTACTTACTGTCAAAATATCTAAAAAATGAACTAATGAAAAACATTGTGAGGCGGTTTCACGGCAACAAGACCATTTTAAACACAGTTGACATTGTGTAATGGAACTACTTAGTTAGGTTTTATGATTTATAGCTATGTGGCGTAGCTATGATGTAGTTACACTTCAAGTCAACAGGACAAGTTATGAACCTCACTTAAAATAACTAATATAAATAATTGAGTTTGACCCATCCATTCACCCCTAACTCCACCCTTTGTGGACTTTGTTGAACTAGTCACCTGACTTCCTTCTTTGCTCCAATCAAATTTTTTAGGACACTAAAGTTTGCCGCTGAACAACAAAGATCAACATGTATAAAAGAGATGTTATCAACGTGACCTTACCTTTTGGCAAGTGTTGCATTTTGGCCATCGCTATCTTGTTTTTTTGGAGCTATAAGTGACCATGTTAGCATTAACATTAAAGTTCTACCTCAAGTCTCTGTATTTTGTTTGCCCTGTTGTGTTTTTTATCTACCAACTCATCCATCATATCAACATGATTACTAATTCTGCTTGACCTAAGGGATAATTGCTCAAAAGTATTACGTTAACTATTGATGGCAAAGAAGAAAGTTAAAATTTGGAATAAACTGCTGTCATCAAATTGTGATTCAAGTGTTTCTAAATTCCCACTTCAAACCAGTGAGAAGATCTCAGACAAAAATGCATAACAAGAAATATCTCAAATGAACTAACTAACTGTTACCAACTATGGCAGAAACAGTGTGCTCCTGTAGGACATGCTCAGGGTAAGGAGATAATGGAGAAAATGTTTTCAGTGAAGAAATCTGATTGGTGTTTTGATCGACTGAAACTCACTTAGTACTCAGGGTAGCAATCTGAGTAACATATTTATCCTTTTTTCTATCTGAATATTAAGATAACTATATAAATATTTTTCTTGTGTCAGCTCTTTTCCCAAGATCAAGGCTTCAAATGTTGCTCACAGCCTTTGTCACATAAAGTATCCTCGCCTTTTCTTCTCCCACCTTTCCTGTCACTACAAACTATTTTTAATTGCTCCGTGAAGCAGAAATGACATAAATGTAATCTTTGCGAAAGTAAGTAGTTTCTGTACTTTTGAAAGTGAACAGCCAAATGGCTGACGGCAAGCATTAATCACACAGATGAGACTCAGAGAAAACATGAGTAATTCTGAACCTCTAAGACTAGGCCACTTCATTTTCAGAAATCTCTTCCTCCCTCTGTCTAGCAAACACACAAACACACACAGCAAGACCATGGCATGGGATCAATTGTATTTTTATTTTTATTCCAAATCAATAAATGAAAAAGGCTTCAAACTGCTGTCCCAATATGAACCCCTATGGCAATCATAGATAAAAAAAAAACACAAAGGCACACACAAACAGGCCGCAGTTGTGTATCCTAGCACACGCACTATATCCAATTAGTGTCAGTGTCTGCTTTGGTCTGACTTCAGTACAACATGGACCTCTGCTGCTGCAGTCCTATTGGTCCCACTGAGCTAGACAAAATCCATCAATTTACCAACTCTACTGAATCCATTTTGAAATGTCTCCCTCGGTCTCTCTTCCTCTCAATCAATCCCTTTCATGTTTCAACAGTTGAGGGGCTTTAGACTTTTTTTTGTGAAGATATTTCTAGATGAGTGTTTAGTACTATAAAAAGGTCACAGCCCCTCAACTTTTGAGCTGCCCAATGGAAATGGTGCAAGATATTATCGAGTCTCTGTCCCTGGTTGAGAGGGAACATTTCTTTAAGAATCCTTGGGCAAGATACTGAACCGATGCTGCGTTCATCGGTGTGTGAATGATTTCCCGATGGTGGCAGATGGCATCGTTTAGGGTAGCTTCGGCCACCAGTATGAATGTGTGTGTGAATGGGTGAGTGAGCGCCGTCTGTAGTGGTCGCAAAGACCAGAAAAGCTATATATATATATATATATATTTTTTTTTATTACTTGATTGCAGGTTATGAAATTACAAATATTAACAGCTTCATCACATATTCAATTCATCCTGCCACATTTATGCATTTTTTACAAGAGGCAGAGCCAAAAGAATAAATAAATAAATGAATAAATAAATAAGTAAATAAGATATTCATGTTTAACCCATTGACGCCGGGAAAGCATTACCGCATTTCTACCATTAAAGCCGGGAGCGCTGTTGCGTCACTCTACCATTAAGGCCGGGACAGCGGATATGTCATTTTGTAGTATTTGTATTTTTTCCCACCTATTTTCGGTCTCTTGGCCAATGTAATGCATCAGAATCATGATCAGAATACATGCGGGAGTGTCGCAATGCAACATCGGACTTTTCCAGAACTTTGAAATCATGACGGAAGACGACTATAGTGGAGGAGCTCAGCAGTAAGTCACGGAAGCGGTCTAATTAAAACAGCGCGGATCATTTAATTGCTGATCCGGACTTTGAACCCTCGGAACCAATCGACCGGGATTTATGGATGAGGAATATGTTTTTAGACGACATATTTTCACCAAAGAACAGACAGATTTGTGGCCATCTGGAGATAATAATATTATTACACGTCGTTGAGTACCCTGAAAAGTGCAATATATAAAATGTATTATTATTAATTTTTATTATTATTATTATTATTATTATTATTATTATTTTTTTTTATTAGAGTAGGCTAATGAGAACTGTCTTGTTCTTCCAGCGGTCATATCATGTTTGCATCTTGCTAATGGGCATGTATTAGTATTATGCATAGGATTTTTTATTCAGTCAAATGTAACATTTGCTGAGTTTGTTGATTTTTTTCAAAAAAATGTATTGAAGGTTTGGACAAATAAACTCAACTTCGTATGAAAGCCACGGGTATAAGCTCTCAAATACTTTTTGAATTTCATTTTTATCTGCTACAGAGGCTGAAAAATCTATTATTTAGTAGGTGTTGAATTTCCAGAAAAACTTCAGGTTTTAGGGGGTCATTTGAAAATCGCCCATAGGTTTTCCAGGCGCTTTAGGTGTTAATGGGTTAATTGTTTGCTTATTCAATTAATTGTTTCATTGAGGAAAAGAAAGAGAAGAAGAAAAAAAAAAGCAAAAACAATTATAAACAGCACTCCACACAGAAAAAGCAATATATAAGTGCAGCACATTTTTCCATTCATGATTGATCCAATGTCCCATGGCCCATTGGCTCAATAGTCTGAAGAAGTGATCTTCCTCCAACCCTAACCAACTGTTTTTTGTGCCTAAAACGGACCATTCTTGTGCCATGTACGGCTGCACAGGTCCAAAACTGCTTGACGGAGCATCCATTTTGCAGGTGTACGTGAGCAGGGCTGCGCCTTCCCGTGAGTGGGCGTGGTTTCAGATTGCTTATTGTTTCACTATTTTAAAGCTAAGTTTTTACACTTTACGTCAGAAGAAGCACATCAGCAGTCATTGGACTCCAGTGTGTTTTTTCGGACTACTGGGTTTTCGGATCAATATATCCATGCGTACCACGAATGGGATGTAGAAACATTGAGCAGTCCCTGGTGACTGTTTGAAGTCATCAGGATTTCAAAAGGAGTCACCTCTCTCAGGATCTTATTCTGAAGGTAGGACAAAACATAGATCAATACACGGTGTAACATAGCCAGGCAAGTGGCCATGGTTGTATAAGGGAGGCTGACTCTGAAGATGAAGCTCTCAATTAACCAGTTCATTTATTTTCCAACTCCCACCTGTGCTCATGAGGCTTAGGTGACTGAAAGATCTCAGATAAATGAGAGTGAAATGAGTTTCCCTCCCAGAGTACCCGTGCTTCCCCCTGAGGGACATACATTGTGAAGGAGTTAACAGCATTGGATGGTTCCCTGCAAAGATTTTTCCATGTCCAACTGTGGCAGATATACAGAACACACTGGGGGGTTGACTTCTTCCATCTGGCCTAGGAAGACCTTTAGATTCCCCATGGGGAGCTGCTCACCCAAGTTAAGCACAACAAAACTGACGGGGTGGATGTTGTCTACTACATGGAATGTTTGTGCTGAAATTTAATAAAAAGGTAAAGGTTTCAATTAGAAGTATTTGTGCATGTTTCAGGGTTTGTACACTTTAGCAGTGGTCAAATTCAAGCATTTTTCAAGGACTTTTAAGGTCAATTTTCAAGCTTTTCCATTATCTTACATCTGTTGTAAATCGCATGTTTTAGATGGGTACCTACATACTAAAAAGGGGGAGATTTCACCTAACCATACCAACAGCAATGGTATTACACTTTCAGGAGGAACGGTCTTCATTTCAGATAGGCTACTCATTATTTTTTACATTGAACATGTGATTATCTATAGTCTATAGATGGATATAGTCAGATTGCAAGAAAAATAGAGTAAGAATTTCAAGCATTTACAAGCACTTTATCCATAATCCAAACACTTTTTAAACCTTGAAAATACAACATTTAAATTCAAGCATTTTCGAGGATTTCAAGCACCCGTACGAACCCTGATGTTTGTATTCCGTGTAAAAAATGTGCTTAAAAAACTCCTATGTTATTGTATGTAAAGTTATGTTATTTGACAAAAAAAAAGAAAACTTACCTCAGATTCCGCTAACTGCATCTTTCAAATGCATTTTTCAATTTTCTTCAGCAAGTAGAGTTTTCTCTGTTGACATGGAGATAGTTTATTTATCAAAAAAAAAAACTCCTAAGCATCCCACTGGACTCCCACATGTTGCTGGGCTGGCCAGTTTTCAAGTCAGTAGACATCAGCACATGCCATAAACCATTTAACACCACAAAAGATCTGTGCTGCACATACCCACTGTGTCGCCTCCCATCTCTTTTTGGAATAAGGTTCTGAAGCCTCGATTCTATCATTTTAGCTGTAGCCAGCAGTGACAATATTTGAATATGAGGGTGGAACTAGGGAGGAGGAAGCCAAGGGCTGGTTAGTGAGCTGTGTCCGTAATTCAAAATGATGAACTGACTCCTTAGTGTCTTTATGTACAACCAAAAGGCTGAACAATGCTGTTTCGAAGAAGACTTTATCTTATTATAAGAATGTGTACTGAGGTAATAAATCAAGGGAGAAGTAGGGTCTTTTTCCTATTGCCTTCAATCAATATTGACTTCTTTTTGCAAACCAGTGGAGTCGCCCACTGCTGGCAATTATAAAGAATGCAACGTCCACAATGGCTTCACTTTTCAGGCCTGGGTTCACCCTAAAGACAGTACTGCACCAAGACAGGAAACCAGTTACCATCTGACAACTGAGCAAACTGAGCCTCCACTAAGGGAGAAAACAAGAATTGAAATGAAAGCTTGGGAAAAAGCTAATAAGGCATACTGAACCAACTTTTTGTTTGTCAGAACAAGTGAAGGAGATACAGTAGTTTGTATGGATTACTTTGTTCCAGTCCAATTAAAAAACTTCCATGCACGACAACCATCTCTCCTTTAGAAGTGAGAAAGTTTAACTTCCACTAAGTTACAGTATGCCATGCTAAAAGGGCTTAGATCCCCATACAGTGACTGCGTGGTCTCATATCCGGCCCCCCTGCTGTGTTGCTGTCAGTGTCTGTCTCTCTCTTTGTTTCCACTTGTCAGCTCTCGGGAGAAAACCAGAGGGAAACAGATTCAGGATGGAGAAGACAAGTGAAACTCAGTGCAGTCTGTCCAAGCTAAAGATATCCATGCGTCAGTCTCCTCCCCCCCTTGCACTGTCACTTTCACTTCCTATCTCTGTCTCTTTTATTTTGTCTCGTCTTTGTGTATTAAACTGCAGAAAGTTTAGCTCATGCAAAAGTTTCAGTTTAAACAAAAGTCAGAGTGGGGACAGATGCCGCTGACAGCCAACCAAAGTATATTCCAGTTATGACACAGCAGTTATGTAAAGTTGGCTGTAACTGATCAACGTATCAAACTAAATCCACCAGAGGATGTTTCATGATCAGTGTCCTGTGATCCATGTGAATATTCTGAATGAAGAGTAATGTTCTGACATGAAGACACTGAATATTGGCACCATTTACATTTTTGAAAACAGCACTAATTGCATTGATGTTGGGATGAATCATCCAACCTCAAGCTGAATTGCTGTAAGAAAACGGCCAAATTGTGACAGTAACATTCTGTTTTCCATTAAAAAGGTATTATACTGTAGAAAACAATGCATTCTGGGCAATATTTGTAGGTAGTTTGCCGTTTCCCGTAAAATACTGTAATATACCATAAATAGCATTGCATTCTGGGAGTTATGGTAGAATCAACAGCGCTGAGGCTGAGAAAATACGGAAAGCTACTGTATTTCTAGAGGAGACATTCAGCCAACTCTCGTCTTTCTTTCTTGGAACATCCATTTTAATCCTGCATTTCTTGAGCAAAAAACAGGGTAAGTTGAACTATGTTTTATTTGTTAGATGATGTTTGCAGTTTTGTTTGCTGATGCATTTTACTATCAAATCAAAGATATACAGGATTGTACTGTATTCAGTATGTGGTTTTATCAAAGTAACATACTGTAAAGTAAATAACAGTAAGGGAACTGTAAAATTAACAGTAGAATGCTGGCAACCCTGCTGCCAGTATTTTACTGTTAATTTACAAGACAATTGTTTACAGTGTGGCTGCAGATTGTATTATACTTTAATGTCCCTAAACACAACCTGAAGTATTTTAGTGTTATAACCAGTACAATTTAAAATATTGGCCAATAAAACTTAATTGTGAACACGTGGCTAATTAATCCAGGAAAAGATACTTGCACATGATTCAGTAATACGGTGAAAGCTTTCCATCCGGTGGCCAGTAATAAAGGTCAGCTTCATTATTCAAACAGACAAGCAGCTCTAGTTCTGTTCCACATCATTGCACCAGTAGGTTAAAAATATGGTTGTAAGTTTTCATTCTACATTTGTCAATGTTTATTTGAATATGAAATCTTAAAGGAAGCACTTTCTTTTAACTCTATTTTAAGCCATGTTAGTTACATGTCATCAGGGATAGAAATGATGGCTAAAGTTCTGTCGTTTTCAGTGAAATATATGAACATTTACAAAATGGCACAAAATTTGGTAAACATATCCACAGTGTCCAGAGGTTTAACCTTGATGACTTTTCTGATCCCAATCCTCAATGGAAATGTCTAAAAAACTGCCTTATGAATTCTTGTTGTCCTCAAGATGGCTTATAATCATCCTGTTAACTTTTCACCTTGAACCTGCATTCTTCCTAATATCCAGCAGGGGGGGACTCCACTGGTTGTAAAAAGAAGTCAGATTGCATAGAAGTCTGAGAAAATGGCCCTGGTAAATACTTTTTGCTTACTTTTTTGCAACTTTTTCTTGAAATTATACAAATACACAATCCAGTCTCTACAGTTATTTTCTTTTTAATACACACGTTCCAGTTTTTAGACATTTTCCCTTCAAATTCTACAAGATAAAAATCCAAAATTTATTTTCTTCTATATAGACTTTAGACCCTTACGTCCTTGTCCTTTTCCTCATAATTTTACATCATCTCATACAACCTCTCATATTCAGTAAAGTCATGCATCGCACATTATCTTGACCAGCCAATCTATACTGCACTTTCACCATCTAATTATCCATGTTGGAACCCACAACATGAAACCCTTCATCATCCATATTGGTGCTGCTATCCACCCCCACATTGGCACCTCACTTCCATCTCTAGGACAATACTGTCTGTATACTGCCTGTATACTGTCTGTTCGTGAAATCTAGCTACCCCAAAAGAAAAAAGAAAAGGAAAGGTTAATAATCAGGATAGAAGCATAGCAATAAGTAACCTCTTCAGCTCCACCCTCTCTTCCAAATATGGTCTTTCCTGGCTAAAAAAAAAACCCCAAATGACAGCCAACTTGCCAAACTCAAGGCCTCAAAAAAGTATCTCAGTGTCTACATACACTTATTTTATACAATCTGAAGTCTTTGAAGAGAGACTTTCTCCACTGTTTGCCAGGAAACCTCACAGTGATGAGAAGACTTGGCTAATCGCCTCCTGGCTCTAGCTCTCAGACATTAGAGTGGTACTGATCCTCTCTATGGAAGTCTCTGCATGAAAATGGAAAGCATAAAATGTCGAGCTATTTCTTCCACTAATTTGCACATTTTTATTGAGCTAGTATGTCTTCCCTTATAGATGCACACAAAAAATAATGTATTTTTCTTATAAAACCCTGTGGATGCCCACAGTTATCAAACAGAGAAGTACAAAACCGGTATTAAGCCAGTCCCAGAAGCTAAAGAACTCCCATTGTTTACTCCCCATGTTCTCGCCTTTTCCCTTGTTTCATTATAGAAAGAGGTAAAATTTCAATCCAATTGAAAAAAAAACGAAAAAAAAAACAAAATTGAATGTTTCTCTAACTTGAAAGTGTAAGGCGTGCAGGCTTGTACCAGTTAGACCAGATGAACTCATTACTGAAATCAGCAGGTTGTTAAAATGCCTGCAGACACAGCAGCTGTAAAGTACATTCCATAGAAAGACAAACACACACGCATTATAATATCATCAAGATGTTTGGGCAAGGGACAGAGGCTGACGCTTATTCTGCTGTATGTCATACATCTTATTTTCCTTTAGGAAGTCGAAGTTTGGGGAAAGCTGGGTCAC
The DNA here is from genome assembly GCF_030273125.1 of Centropristis striata. NCBI lineage: Eukaryota > Metazoa > Chordata > Actinopteri > Perciformes > Serranidae > Centropristis > Centropristis striata. Next base: position 18,044,373 of record NC_081532.1, read on the forward strand.
TGGCTAAGAAACTGTTTGTTTGTTTTTTTAAATCTGGGATATAATTGAAAATGTGTTTTAGGGAACATCGAGTGTCAATGAGAACATTCCAGGGGGTCCACCCCAAAATGAGGAATACTTTAATTTAATGGTAATTTCATTCAGTAGCCATTATCACTGTGTCCCATGTTGCACCATGGAAACACTTTACACAATTGCATATATACAAAACAACGTAATATCCCCATATGGCATGAAATAATGTAATGGGGGCTGCTGCTTCATGTGGTTCTGTTTGGAGGTCAATAACCTCAGTGCCTCAGACCATATCTTCCTCCTGCTGGTACCTGCATACTGTCCAGGGTCAAGGAGTCAGAAGATGGACACAAAGACCATCATTGTTTGGCCTGATGGTGCTGTGCCCATGCTCCAGGACTGTTATGAGACCACAGACAGGCAGATTTTCAGGGAGGCTGCAACATCTTTTCCATTATTTCTGGATCTTAAATGTTCAGAAGTGTCACTGCTTTATTCTCTACATTTCCTATTACTAACACATATCTCCCTAATGCCTTTTACATTTTTTTCCAACTTTAAATGGGATGTTCTTTTGAATGGGGATAGCTACTCCTCTTTCAGCTATACTGTGGAATGATGCAAATATCTGAGCTTTTTTCGAACTTACGATATTCCTCGTTATTCAAATGTGTTTCATGTAAAGATATTATATCTCCCATTTTTTTCAGTCGTTGTAAGGTTTATGAAAACGTGACACACAGTACAAAGCTTCAAATTCAGGTTCCCAGCTTTCAGATGATGTACACAGCTTATTTGTGCCATCTACTGTTGACCTGCTATCTCACCCTTAAGAGCCTCTGTCCCCCTAAAACATTGGCATATGGGAGAAGTGGACTGGAAGAGGCAAAACATGTTGTCTGATTTTGTGAAATGTGTCTGCTCAAGGGCACTTCAACAAGGTTCTCTGAACTCTACGCCATGAACCGGCAGAGAAATGTGCAATGGCCGGGAATCGAACCCGGGTCTGCTGCTTAAAAGCAGCTATGCTAACCACTACACCACCATCGCTATTTGGAGAACACTACAAATACTGAATTTGGAAAAACTCACAACATTCACTCAAACTCAACACAATTATAACTATGGGCCAGTATAAAGCTATGATAACCAATAACTGCCTTTCACTGTTACTTTTTTAATACTTAAACTTCTCATTTTGCAAGTTTTGTAAAAACAAAACAAAAAACCAACAACAAAAAAATCCAACATCAAAACAAAACAAAACAAATTTGATGGAAAAAATATTTTGGATTTGGCTGATCTAACGAAAAGGAAAATAATAAAATTGAATTTTGCTTATTTTTTTGGAAGCTGAGTAATATCTTTACACATCACTCTGAAATACTATATAGTATACAGTCATACTAACTTGATATACTTGATTCTCATAATCATACAATGTTGTCTTAGAATAATTTAATATTAAGTGCCTCTGGACAGCTGTGGATTTATTAAGTGGGGACTAGCTTCAGTCAAGAGGGAACATTTCTTATTGATGACTCTGGCTTGTATACGACTACTTTGTATCATTCTTCACACTCTTATGTTTTAATTTATTCTTTCTACAGAGGGAAGAGAAAAAGAGGAAGATGATAATTAAGCAGCAGCCTATATCAAAACCGAAGATGATATTTAAATGGCAGTCTCCTCCCCTCAATCAGCCTCAATTAGAGGTTAATAGCACTGCGTGGGTTTAAGGTCTAGGGGGAAGAGAAAGGAGGAAAGGAAAGGAAAAAGATGAGAATAAAGTGAGAGAGGAAGTAATTAAATAAGGAAGGAATGAAGGGTGTCTTGATGAAAGACGCCAGTAATAAAAGGAACCACTGAGGGAGGATGGTTTCCTATCCATCCAGTTTAATTTGAAGGCTATAATCAAGCCTCCATGTGTGACTCTGGATAGAGTATGGCTCCTGAGGGACACAAACCTGCCTATATTATTATCATTTAGTTTGTGTGTGTAAATTGTATGACGTTAATATAAATCTGTGGAGAACTGAGTCTCTCATGTGACCGCAAACTAACCACTGAGTGCATCCAGCCTCTTCTCCCATCAAAAATGTCAATATAGGTGGAGTGTACAGGCAGCGAAAAACAAGCTATATTTATGAATTTCACCATCAGCTGTAATGCAGCCGCTGCCATCTTGCTGCCATGGTAGTGATTAACAGCTAATCAGCGTTTAAATGGGCAGATTCCCACATTGTGTTGGGGGTCGGGGTGGTGCATAGGTCGAACAAGCGGCTGGGTCTCACCCAGGAGTGCGGGGTTTGCATCCCGTGTGGTAACAGAAGTAAACCATTTTGAAATTAAGTTACATTCTTTATGTAAGTTACGCGAATCATGTTTTTTTTTTTGTTTTTTTAAGATTTTTTTGGGGGCATTTTACTGCTTTTTATTAGATAGTGACAGGTAGAAAGGGACCTCAGGCCGGATTGGAACCCGGGTCCACCGCAACAAGGACTCAGCCTTAATGGTACGCGCTCTACCAGTGTGAGCCACCAGGACACCCGCGAATCACGTTTTTTGAACGTCACTTACGTTTTTACGTAACGTGCAGCTGTCACATGATCCTTGTAATTACTTTACTTCCAGCACTTATATACATTTATTTGCTGTTTAATCTGTCTTTTATAATGCCTTACCAGAAGTATTTTTGCCCTAAACCTAAGGTCAGTGGTTTTTACAACATAAATCAACAGAAACTGCAGTCTTTTTTTTTTTTCACCCGCTGACCATACTTGTGTGCCATTTTTAGAACACGGCGTTGTGCTGCGAGCCGTGATACGTTCATATGTGCCGTGAAACGTAAGCCGCCATACGTCTCTACGTGACATCATTTGTGGTACTGATACACGACCTCTTCTGCTGTTTACGTTGGAAGACTTGTTGGGGCATCTGTGTGCAGGATATTGATTCCAGAGTTAGTGTTCTCCATTGAAGCTTGCTTGGGTGCAGCCAGAGCCAAGGGTTCAATGCAGTTTGGGTTCAGCTCTGATCAGTTAAACTGACCAAATAGTTTTACAGCCTCTACCTAAGAAAAAACAGAGTGTTATCTGCCCCCTCAGTAATTATTTGTAATTGTATTCTTTGGATGCATTAATGACTCAGACTGTGCTGATATTTCAGCTGCCCACAGTTTAATTGTTAATTATATAGTATGAAAGAACTTTGCAGCAATCTTCTCTCACTGGGCCGAAGTGGGTTCCTCCTTTTGGCCTTTTAGCATTTGAGAATCACTTCGCTGTTTCAGGACCATGGACAACGATGTTTGTAGATGTGTGAGTGGTGCATGTGGAGTGGCGCTGTCCGTAGTACTGAAACAGAATGGAGGAGGAACATGTCATTGAGTAAGCCCGGTTGCTTTGTTGTTGTAAATTTGGAAGTGAAGGGACAGAGACAGGAGGGAGGGAGAGAGACACACAGAGAGACAGAAAGGGAGAGACTTGCTTAGGTGATGTGAATGTCCGTTTCACATGCCAATTAAGCCACTTTGATTTGATTTGAGAGAGACACAGAGGCAAATAGAGAGACAGGGAGACACAGAAAGAGGGAGACAGACAGAGACAGACATTGAGACAGACAGGGAGAGAGACACATAGAGAGACAGTGAAGCTCAGACAAACGTGGCAAGACACAGAGAGACAGAAAGGGAGAGGGGGAGAGAGAGACATACAGAGAGAGACAGAGAGAGAGAGAGAGAGACAGACAGACAGACTTTCTATGCGGCTCTGACCGGAGTTTCAACTTTGTCACTTTCCCAAATTTATGCGATTCCAGGACTGTTAAGCGACCTCAGTATGCAGAAATATTCAAATATGCCATTTAGACCAGGTGAAAAGAACACATCTGTACTACTTACAAAAAATAACTGCATGGATTTTGCCCCAGACTGAAGAGGATTAGCATCAACTGGGTCTGTCTCTAAAGCAGAACCCATTTTCAGTCAGTTATGTTGAGGTCAGAGGTCAATGGACCCTTTTATAGAGCATCATTTAGACCCCTCCCTGACAGAATATCATGATGGATTCCTTAGGTCTTCTCGTATATACCAGTGTTCTCAATGTAGCCCGCTATAGCCTATGGAAGTCAAAAAGTCAGCTTGGAGAGCTGGCAGGTCTCAAAAGGGCTAAACAGCAACTTATTTCCTTACAAGTAAGTGGTATGTTGGCCCTTTCTAAATGCTGCGCTTGTGTTGTCAAATTGATTAAGATGTTTTCTCAATATGCTTGTGTTTTGTGTATTTACATGTGTTTTCTTAAGTTGCAGCGCTGTGAGCTCTCAGGGCCACAGTAAAGTGAAGACCAAAAACAGAGCTAAATCACCACTTATATTCCATTCATCCAGTACGATAATTTAGATTATCCATTCACAGACAATCCTGCTAAAATAAAACAAAACCACAGAGCTTGTGTGTTTTACATGATTAACTTGAGTGAACACAATCTCATCTCAGCTTGTTTTACTGAAGGTACCTGCAAGACTCTAATCCCCTCTGTGTACACATCCATCCATGAATCATCACTTCATCTGAATTTGGTCCCTCTATCTCGGCTGCCTTGAAGAGTTATTCCAAGAAGCCGTTTTTAGTGTGTGTCTCCCAAAAAAAAGAAAAAAAGACCAGGGACCAAGTGGGAAAATAAAGGTGTGACTGGCAGTCGTTAGCGTGTGTGATGTCCAATCTTTTAGCAGTCTGTTCATTCATGTTTTTGCGCCCCCAGTGTAAATCAAAGACACGCTGCAGACAGTCAGTGGTTTGCTGTGAGCTCGGTGTCTGGCAGATAACATGACGCCTCAACAACCCCCCTCCTCATGTCAGCCTTTTATCCACAACAGTCTCACAAATCTATCCTGTCCTCCACCCACATATCTTCCTGTGCTCACACACACACACACACACCCAAACACAAACACACACACACACACACATCCAGCAATCAAGGATGAATCACGTTGGAATGTAATTCAAACATCGTTGTTTGATTGCTGTTCTTTCATTTTCAAATAAAAGTGACTTTCACTTTCATTCACTCTCTCGATGAGACACTGTCCTTTTTAAAACATCCACTTGTTATATAATGTGTGATTCTAATGAGCGATATGATGGATAAATGCCTCTTTTACCTCACAAATGATATTTGGTGGACTGGAGTGATGAGTTTTGTTCTAGCACATTGACCATATAGAAAAAGGTTTCATTTTGTTCTGTTGCAAGTAACTTAAAGGGGAACTTTAAGGGTATTTTTCAACCTGAGCTCTATTTTTTCCTCAAGTTATGTGTCGAGGTGTCTAATGGGGACAACTATTAATGAAATTGGTGCAGTAAAGAGTGAGAGTGCTGCAGTCAGGAGCCGTGAAACAGGCTGCAATGTCAGACAGGCTCAAATTATTATTAGAAGTGTTTGACAGTTTCATTCTGAAATCTCATCTCTGTAAGACAATGGTGGAAATGTGACTTGAAATGAGAAAGTCATTAAAAGTTTTTTCTGTGTACAAAAAGTGTAGCTTAGTTTTATCTAAAAGATTTTCAATAAATAAACTGGTCCTGTTTGTGCGGTTCCAAAGTGTTCTAACAAAACTGCTTCATAAACTGTCTTTGTTGGATACAGACAAGCTGAAATGTGATATATCAGTTCTAAACATGTGTTAGGGGCCGAACAGATAGAAATACACAGGTGGCTTCTTGAAAAAAGTATCTTTTTTAATTTTTTAAAAATCAGAAAGAAGTAACAAAATGATCAAATAAACAGTCTGGGCCCAAAATCAACAGAACTGAACCAAACTATAGGAGGGGTTTAACAGAAATTTAACATCAAGACTGATTTCAAGACACAATGGGACTTATATATTGTGGCTGATCAGGCCATGTTCACACAGAAGGTAGGTGAAGCAATATATAACTTACAAAAGTGCTACAAACAAACTACAATAACACGTGCCAGCCTAATGTAATCTAATCATACTAAGAAATACAAATAACTATAAGAAGGAAAATGCACGACTATCAAAAGAAAGAAAGCCAAAAAAAATAAATAAAACTATCTCTCTTCCCCCATGCTGCAGGAGGAACATGGTTGAGCCCAATTGGCAATCACTCTCTTAAAAGAGAGTGTGATTCAGCTGAGTCTCCCTTTGCCAGCCAGAGTGATGCCTCAGCAGCAACCCCCAGAAACTGGTAACTCAAAGACTGAATTACTGCAATGATAAAATAACTTAAGGAAAATACAGAAATGTTGACACTGAAAGTTAACTAAATGTGTGCACCCAAATAGATTACTCAAATAAAGTGTATGTTATATGAACTCAAAATGTGTCCAGTAATATATGTGTAAGTATAATGAAAGATGAAAAGGGAGCTTAGTGTGAAAGAAACAAAGAGTTTCCACCATTTTACTGTTTGGCTGCAGTCAAACATGCAATCAGTTCAATTTTATTTTTAGAACCCAGAATCACATATGAAAGATTTCCCTCAAAGGGCTTTACAGATTGAACAGGGTGTGACGCACTCTGTCCTTTGACCCTCGCAGCGCCCAAGGAAAACCTCTAACAAGGGGGAAAAAAGAAGAAACCTCAGAAAGAGCAACAGACAACAGACAGATGTGCAAAAGATGCTGTTTGTACAGAACAGACCAACAAAGTTAAATATAGTAGATAAAGTGCGAGAGGGATAGAGGGAGGGAGGATAGAGGGGGGGAGAGAGATGGAGAAGAGATGAGCATGACAACAATAATAGCTCTAACCCTATAATGAAGCCTGACTTATGATGGTAATTGTGGTGCCGGTAAACAGAATCAAATAACAGGTAGTCATGCAGTCCATATTCTTTGGAGACTATTGTGACCTGGACTACTGCCACCAAAATGTCAGAAGTAAATCCTATACCACAGGACTTTTTCCTAAAGAGAAATGCTGTTCCAAGAGTGGAGAGACCTTCTGCAGACAGAGCTAAGGCAAAAGCCTCTTCCGTAGTAGAGTCCCGCAAATGTCCCGCTATATTGCCAGAACGATCAGTGCCGGCTTTAGCCTTAGTGCGTTCATAATGATCCCACGAAGGCGTAATACCTGCCCCTTCATAGCGCAGTCCAGCTTCATAGAACAAGGTGGGAGGATAGTGGGAGGAGACGATAGTAGGAGGAGACGATAGTAGGAGGAGACGATAGTGGGAGGAGATGATAGTGACGTAAGACAAAAAATATTCAGACGACACAGCTGTTATTGGCCTCATCAAAGGGGGAAATGAGGAGGAGTACAGAGACACCATAGAGAACTTTGTGGAGTGGAGTACACACAATAATCTCCATCTCAACACCACAAAGACAAAGGAGATAGTTGTGGATTTCAGGAGGGGGAGGAGGAGGACTCAACCAACACCAATCAGCATCGGGGGCACTGTGGTGGAGATGGTCGCCAACCACAGGTACCTTGGTGTGCAGCTTGACAGTGAGCTGGACTGGAAAAGGCACATTGAGGCGGTGTACAAGAAGGGACAAAGTCGACTCTTTTTCCTGAGGAAACTAAGGTAATTTAACATCTGCCAACCCCTACTGTGCACTGTCTACCACTCAGTGGTGGCCAGTGCTCTGTTTTTCGCTGTGGCATGTTGGCGAGAAGGTGCCCGCAGCTAAAGGTCCAGCAGGTGGCAGAGGCCAGAATCCTCAACAAACTGCATGCAATAATGACTAACCCCACTCACCCCACTGCACGCCCTGAAGGTGATCAAGAACAGCACCTTCAGTCAGAGACTAATTGCACCAATGTGCAAAACGGAGCGCTACAGGAAGTATTGTATACCAGCTGCCATACAGTTTTATAATGCACAAAAATAACTTTGCACTTTGTAGTATTTATTGTTTTTTTTATGCTTTTTTTTACAAGTATTTTAGCTATATGAGGGAATGTGTGTTTGTTATGTCTGTCCATACGCTGTTTGTGACACTGTAATTTCCTGTAAAGGATTATTAAAAGGATCTATCTATCTATCTATCTATCTATCAGAGCAGAGCACAGTGCTAATTGGCTACACAGTTAGCTCTGTAGCAGTATGTGCTGCAGCAGCATGTCTTCCCTTAGTGACCTCCGTTTGTTTACAACAGGCACCAGACACTATGAAAGGGGCTAAAGTTATGAGCTAAAGGTATTGTATTGGCCCTAGTACCACTACACATGAAAGCATGGGAGGATAACAGCAAAAAATATGACTCAGTCAGCCAGTAGTGGGAAAAATATATCAACTGATTGATGGCTGATAATATTAAGCAATATCATACTCGAGGTCATGCTGTTGTACTGCATATCATCAGATTTGGCTTCGCGGCAAGAAAATCACAGCCGTGACGCAACAACTTCCAACTTCGTCCGACAGTTGAAGTTGCACAAAGAACGGTACGTTTTGAATGAACACTAACGCTCGCTTCTCGGCTAAGTCATTTTGCTAGCAGCATTGCTAGCATTAGTGAGAAAAAAAAACAAACACACACACACAATATGAGATGAGACAAGACAGGACAGAAACTGATGTGGAACTAGTTATAGTGTGATATACTCTTGTTAGTTTTTTTCCATTTATGTTTGAAAAATGTTCTTGCAAAAAAAACTTTTGATAAATAAATACAGATTTTGAAAGCATACATGATCTGTGTAAATAGTATTACTCTGTTGTTAAAAGGATTCGAAAGGAGTCGAAACTCAAACTGTAGGACTTGGGATTTAACTCGGGACTTGAGGGCAAAGACTTGAGACTTACTTGTGACTTGCAAAACAATGACTTGGTCCCACTTCTGGTAATAAGTAACAAAAAAAAACAACTTGTTTGCGTAGATAATGATTTATTTAGATCCACCAACACAAATAGTTCCTGACTTGGACTGGACCCCAATTAAAAGGGCCTAAACTGTCCCCGTTGGTTAACACAAAACATTTAAAGGATGAAAAATACAAAAGATACCCTTGAAGCGATTTGTTGCCTTGAAAGTGTTTCATTTAAACTGCTGAAAAATAACATTAAGTATGCTAAATAAATCTGGTCAATAAGTGTGATAATACGTAGGTTTACACCGCAAATGCACCTTTCCCTCCCACTTGCAGGAGTTATTGACTGCTGTCGAAATGACTCAACCTACATCAGTTGTCAGAAAAATTGATTAGCTGCACACTTTTTGTTACATAAATGTTTATATTTCGGGTGTTAAGTGATTCATAAATTCAAGCAAAGTAATGATTTGTTAAAGTCAAGTTTCAGGAGTCTTTGTCAAGTATAAGGTCATCGTTTTCAGTTTGCAACTTTCTCTTTCTGTTATTATTTTATCATTCCAGTGTTTTCTGTCTGTTGTGTCTGTGTGTGTGTGACTGCATATTAAGTGTGACATGTGTAGGTGTGGACAGATGTCTGAGCTTAAAAACACAGTGCATTGATCCATGGCCACAAATGATAGCTTCCTCAATCGCTTAATGGTGTGTGCGTGCAAGTGTGTTTACGGAACAAGCAGTCTGCCACAGGATCAATATAATTCAGCAGATAATTGCAGGGCAGAGGGCTCTATTAAACAGCTGGTGTAGCATGCTGATTGTGTGCATGTAAACAACTCCAACGTATTCTGTGCATGTAAACACATATTGTGAAAAGTTATTGGTTTTTGGGACAGCCCGTCAATAACGAGGCTTAGCAAACTTTCAGAGTTATTGCCGTGTTGTTGCTGCTGTTGGGTCTGGCATTGGTGTGTAGATCCTTGAACAAAATGTTTTTAAGCAACAGTTTTGTAGCAGCTTTGGTGAACTGAATGGCTGCCAAGTACAAGTTATGGGATTTCAGCAGTGTGTTCACAGCTGAGCATCTGAAGGGAGATAAACTGGTGAGGCAGTCTGTTACATCCTGTACATGATTGAAACACATTTGTGTTCTGTGAAAATGAGCAAAGATTAGATTTATAAATCAAGGTGTAGATTGTTCTAGTTTGGTTCGTTTTCAACCAGGAGGGGTCTTAAAAGGGCCCCAGAAAAATGCGGAAAAGTTGTTTTTTTTGTGTGTGTGAGAGAGAGAGAGAGAGAGAGAGAGAGAGAGAAAGAGAGAGAATCTGTTATCAGTCTATGCTGGCTACATTCCTTATTAAAGACATTTTATAAAATTTTATTTTGGATCATTCAAGACCAATTATTCATCTACATGTACAGTGGATCTCAATGTTATAAAAAAAATGATAGAAATGTAAAGATAAATGTTAGGATGAGCATGGTGTTCATTGCAAAGGTCTGTATCATACAAAGATTTATTTTATGAAATATGTAGGATACGATTCTTAGGACATCTGCAGCACCACATATTTCATTCAGAATGATATTCTGACAGCTTCTTTGCATCCAATCCGGAGGTTAGCAGACTATTGAGTGGATGTTTATCATCTCATAAGCATGGGTAATGGGCCCATTCAATGGTCGGCAGTTGTTCGTTTCATATTACTTTCGTTAGGTACGAGCATTGTAAAAAAGTTTGCAGTTTTGTTCAGTGCAATCTACAAAACCACTTTGTGGTGGCATAAATCATTCTTGGTTAGGCACTATGAAAGACAGTTTAAAAAGTGAAATAAATGTACAAAAGTGGAGTCGTTATGAGGACTTTATTATACTTAAAGTAACGTAGTTACATTGGTAATGTAAAAATGTGAAGCAATATATATCAAGTGACGTTACTTCCAAATACATCATACTTTTGGATTCGCATGGAACGCAAACACTGGTCTCCTGGGTAAAAGTCGTGGATTTGATTAACCCATACACCTCCCCTTCTGCCCATCCGAAATGCAACTTTTGTGCTCTACACTATTTTCTCTTACTTCCCCCTTAAATTTCTGACTCTGTAACGTCACTTCTGCCTTCGCATCGTTCATACTTACCTGCGCCACTAGAGGGCACTGCTCACACAATAATACAGCAGCCTATTGAATGAGCTGATAACCTGCTGGCAGAGTAAGCCCCTACTCACCCATATTTATGGGATAAATTAAGTCCTTTGCACGTATCGCGGCTCGCGTTTCACAGCACATATGAACGTATCGCTCGTGGTACAACGTCGCATTCTAAAAATAGCACATAAGTACAGTCCACGGTTATATAAAAAAAGGCTGCATTTTCTGTGGATTTATGTGGTAAAACCACTGACCTTAGGTTGAGGGTAAAAAACTCCTGGTAAGGTGTTATAAAAGACAGTTTAGACAGTTAACAAATTTACGTAAATTAAGAAATTACAAGGGTCACGTCACTGCCACAATTTGCACACAAAAAAACCTGGACACAAACCCTGCTCTCCTGGGTGAGAGTCCGTTGCTTGTTTGTGGTGAAACAGAAAGGTAGAAATCCGCCCTTTTAAACATTACAGCGGATGGTGAAATTCTTAAATATAGCTTGTTTTTTCGCTGCCTGTACACACAACCTATATTGACTTTTTTGACAGGAGGACAGGCTGTATGGGATGATAAAAGCCCATTCAACACTGTCATAACAACCAAATTGGCTGTTTTGCCAACAAATATTGTTCCTCCTGCGATCTGGATATTGCACTAGTCGGTGCTGCAATTTCAATAAAGTTCCAATTAAATGCACTATTTGAAATGTAATATTTCTTCAGCTATGGTTCTGCTGCAGGCAAAAGACAGCTTTTTATATAGGGGATTATCGTCTCAATGCAATAAGTACAATGACATTTATAGGAGTGAGGGTCAATGGGAAAAGTATGTGTGACCTTAAGGTGTTGTTTGCTCAGAGCAAGAGAAAAGCGGAGCTCTCTCTGGGTTCAGGGAAAGTTCAGCCAGTTTTCACAAAAAATATGTAATTTGTCGAGTAAAAATGCAACAGCACACAGCATGCTGTGCGATGAGGGGGTTTGTACTAAATTGTACATTATGTCAGGTTACTAACCTGATCAAAATCAATTTCATGAGTTTGCTCAGTTGAGCAGATGTGTCATCTCTGGGCCAGTGCGCTGCCAGAGCAAATAACCAACTGTGTTGATGTCTCAGTGCTGGTGTTGTTGTAGTTCCCCAGAAGACTGTGGTGCTTCTTCAACAGCCAAGAGCTTTGTTAACCTGAATCCCTTCACCCCCAAATGCCCTGTCACACTAATGACTTCTCACCAGAATAGTTCATCACAAGAAGTTCTGTTTTTGCCGTGTATTTCTAGTGAGCTGTGGTGAAACAGAAAGGCAGGAAGCTTACGATCCAGTTAGCAGCTGTCAGATTATACTCAAGCTAAAGGCTGCCAAATTAACTGCAGTGTAACAACAGTTATTTTAAGGTAGCAAACAAAATACCTGGAGCCATTTAAAGCAGTGCTACTGAAAGGCAAAGTAATGCAGAGTGACTGGCATGTCCGGATACACTTTGTCAAAATGTTTTACCCTCGAGTGAAAGTTATGTGGCTGTTAAGGCTACGAATAGTCATGTGGGATCATCTCCAGAAAGTATCACAACTTTTATAGAAGCAAGGTTCTGTGAAACAGAATACCAAATCTGACTTTTTTATTCACAGACACAGTCAGAAGGAAGATAGAAATGGAAGAGTAATTAGAAGAAAGTGTGTGTATGTATGTGTGTGTGTGTGTGTGTGTGTGTGTGTGTGTGTGTGTGTGTGTGTGTGTGTGTGTGTGTGTGTGTGTGTGTGTGTGTGTGCTTGGCAATGACAGTTAACTAGCAAGGAGAACAGACGGAAGGAGAAAGATGGAGGCAGACAAATGGAAATATGCAGTGAGAGAGAACTTCAGCTAAATCATGCAAGAAGAAGTTACAATACACTTGTGATCACTAATTGCACTAATAAGCATCCATGTTAATTGAGGCAGGTAATGAATCCAGGTTTGATTTTAATAATCCATTCATTTTGACTGTTCAATTCATTAGCACACAGTCATTTGAATGGGCAATTACACAATTCCAATCACACAAACACAGAAATGCTATTTGTACCATTTGTACTGTATATACAAGCAAAGTGTAAACATACCAGAATTAATTTGATGAAAACAAACCAAAAGTATTGAAGTCATAAAAAGACATGACAACTTTATACCAAGTTATCGGACTGCAGCCTATTGTGAGACTTCTTTAAGTCCAAAACAGCCCATTAAAAAACTTGGTTTTAAAATGTATGCTTCAATACACATATGACATATGAGCCTGTCTGCTACTGACAACTATTTTTCTCCAGAACCCCTTTTTGTACCTAGCCCAAGTTCTGTAGGTCGTTTCCTTAAAATTGGGTTTGAACTCTATTAATGGTCATGAAACCCAGTAAACTTTGGTTGGCATATTCCAAACCCAATGAATCATACCACTATTCACACTATAATAACATTGTGAATGCTGTACTTGGAATTTTTAGTAACTTCTTCGTGAACCCCAACTGAGCAATCCAAGTATGACTCGGGATCGCTATAGAAATTGACTGAAATAACCCAGTACAAATAACAAAAGTTTCCCAGATGCCTACATTCAATTCTCTTTGTACCGAGATATAGAAAAAAAATATTTATATAGTTTTGCTCACAGCCAATCCCTGCAAGCATTCTTCCATTTAATGTGACGTGATTAGACGCAGCAGTTTCAACCCATACAGTCTGTGGTGTGGTGAACTGAGTGCAGTGTATTTGATTTTACGCTACTTAATGCTTCCAACAGATGATGGGTTAAAAAGTAAAAAAAAAGTTTGTCAAATGAAGTGCTATTTTGGTGCATTGAAGGGTAACTGGTATTAGAACTGGTACCCAGCCCGAGAAGTGCATTTTATACACTCGCCGGCAACATTATTAGCTAGCCAGGAGTAGCTCATCTGCTTCAAGGTTGGACGTGTTGTGTGTTCAGAGATCGTCTTCTGCATACCTTTCTAGTTGTAACCAGTCTGGCCAACCAGTCTGGCCATTCTACTCTGACCTCTGGCATCAATAAGGCCCAAAGAACTGCTGCTCACTGGATATTTTCTCTCTTTCCGACCATTCTCTGTAAAGCCTAGAGATGAAACACTCAGACCAGCCCTTCTGGCACCAACAACCATGCCACGTTCAAAGTCACTTATATCACCTTTCTTCCCTATGTCTTCATTCCTAAATGCACTGAGTTGCTGCCATATGATTGGCTGATTAGATGTGTGTTAACAAGCACTTGTAGAGGTGTACCTATATTCTTCAAATAGTTCTTCAGAAAGCTCCAACAGCAAAATACAGCTTGCTGCTTTTTCCAAAATTATCTTAAATCCCATCACCGCAACTTTTTTCACTTCCATTCCATGAAACATTGGTTTATAAGGAGAGCGTCCAATTTTAAAATACACCTAGCCCTCCATATGAACATCTTTACTAGTGGCCCTCAAACAACATAAGCCCTCACAGTAGGGCTGCGCGATTATGGCCAAAATGATAATCACGATTATTTTGATCAATATTGTAATCACGATTATTCATCATGTTAGGGAAAACATCTGTATTGTTACTGCACTACTTTTAAACAAACAATAGACACAGCTTTGGCACAGAGTGTCCGGTGCTTGTTGTAAATAAACAGAGATCGCTAAGTGAACAGCTCCTGCAACAGCAGCACATACACACTGTACTGCTACAGAGCTAACTGATAGCCTATCAGCAATTTGCAGACTGGACGCTATGGGGTTAACATCCCCTCTGGCTCTGCAGCTGGGAGAGACTGCTGCAGGAGGACTGTGCTGCTTCAACTCGTTCTTAACCAGCTGCGGGGGCTGGCGGCTCGTTAAGAAGAGTAAGAAGGATTTGTCGCCAGTCGCCTTTTTGGAAAAATAGTCGCTAAGGGGGTCTGAAAAGTCACTAAATATAAGTTGGCAACACAGTTTCGTCGGCTTTTACAAATGGCGCGTGTTGTTGTGGCGTCGAGTACTACGTCACATCCTGCTTAGCGTTCTATCCAATCAGCAACCAGGCTTTCTTCAGGGGAGAAAAACGGCCCTGCTCTTTGACAGGGCCGAAAAAGTCCCGTCAATAGACAGCTCAGAACTATGCATTCGCCCCCTGGTGGTTGGTGGACTACTGGTGTAGAAAGTGTTTGATTAGATATGCAGGAGAGCCGCATTTTAAAATGGAAATATCGCTGACGATCAGGTTAATTTAATCTTGGCGGCCAAAATCGTGATCACGATAAAAATTTGATTAATTGTGCAGCCCTACCTCACAGTAATCAGATGCAGTATCACTGCAGACGCTTCTTTTCTTCTTGATAGTTTGAAAATACCCACATGTAACACGTACAGTATACAGTGGGGAAAGATGATGTGGAATAGACTCTCCAGAGGGCGAAAAGTGAGGAGGGGGGAGCGAGACGCTGAGCTATAAAAGAGTGTGTGCAAGGGGGGAAAAAAGAAAAAAAGATAAGACCAAAATGCTGGGAGACATGCTCACATTTGAGAGAATCCTTCGTGCGGCTGTGGGAAAGTGTTACCCAGTGGTAAACTCACAGTTGTCACATTTCATATGCTTTCAGACTCTAAAAACAGCAAAAACGCAAACACTGAACTGATGCTTTAATGCAAGCTATTAACAGTTGCATGTGTGCCAAACTCATTATATTTTCACACAAAATGAAACCTGTAGAGTAGAACATGCACGCCAATTTGCTCAATTCCAGACACACACATTTACTGTATGTGCACACTTTTCATGCTACAGTACACAATGTTCCAGTGACAGAAAGGGACATCTGAGAATTTACTGAAAGCCATGTTGTCATCACTGATAAATCACTTCAAGCAAAGCCTATATTTACTCAGGGTGTGTTTGTGTGTGATCGCTATTGAGTTGGAACATTAAGATATATACAGAACATAAACATAATATAATTGTATATTCAAGGCCGAAGTGCGGTCAACTGTCAGGAGATCAACGATCAAGCGCGCTTACATAACAGAAAAAGTTGTTGCAATCATACACACACTGTGACGCAGACTAAAAACAAGCATGTAGCAATATAAAAAGATGTAATTTGACAGTGTTGTGTACGTGTTTCACCCAGTGTTTGTTCTAAACTATGGTCAATCAATATTACACCACACACGCATCTATCACCTTACAACAACCTGCCACGCTACATTAGGCCTCTCTCCAACTCATTTTATTTTGCTCTGTCTCTCCCTTTTTGTTTCCACGTTTAAATTAATTATATATGATTATATTTATATTCAGTGAGCAGCAATGAAGTGTCTCCAACGGTGAACTATTTTGACTTAATCCACATTCCTCTCAATTATATTTTAGCTACTTCATAAAAAATACATGGTATCATATAGTTAAAGTCATCTATCTATTCTTTTGATGTTTCTTTTGTTTGATTTGGACCCATATTGCTTGATGGATTAAAAACCCTCTGAACCATTAGTAGCTTTAGGGTGTTTTTTGCTTTTTTAAAATGTATTTTACTTACTGTGGCCTTGTATCATCAGTCGTGATTTAAAAAGCCCTGCCCCCCCATCCACACCTATACCTCAGCCTGTGTTTGTGGAGGCATTTATTAAATACTGAAAAAGTAACAATTCTGATTTATTTAAAGTTGCCCAGACTGATTTCATGAGTGAAACTGATGGTGCAGACTGGTCTCCCCTCAAAAATATAGAGCGTTTGTACAGGCAGACTGTCCTCCGCTGCCATCTTGCTGACGTAGTAGTAGTTATTACCACACTCTGGGCGGGGAATGGCGCAGTTTCACCCAGGAGAACAGGGTTTGTGTCCCATGTGAAAACAAAAGTAAACGGTTTTGAACGTAACTTACAAAGTTTTTTGCCGTAAACCTTGGTCAGTTGTTTTAGCAACTTGTGAGTTCTACTGTACCACAAGTAAGTAAGTAAGTAAGTAAGTACATTTTATTTGTAACGCCCTTTTCACAGGCAAAAAGTGACAAAGTGCTTTACAAGGGCATGAAACAACATACAGGGAACACAGAAAATCACAATACAACAGGAAAACACAATTAAAACCTAGATGTCTAGTTAATCAGGTACATACAGTCATCTAAATGGCTGTCTAAACAGATATATCTTAATCTGACATCCAAGAATCCACAGACCGTAAGGGTGCAGGCAGAGCGTTCCAAAGTTTGGGTGCTATGGATTCAAAGGCTCGATCACCCTGAGTTTCAAGGCGGGTGCGTGGGACAGACAATAAATTTATGGTGTTTGATCGGAGGGGGCGAGCTTACGGATATGGGTGAAGTAGCTCAGTTACATATGCCGGGGCCAGCTCTGTAGGTAAGAGTAAGCCGCTTTTGACAAACAATCACATGTGTTGGTATGGGTGATATTGACAAACGGTCTATTCTGTCGTTTAGGTTAGAGATCTTGTTGGACAGCACAAACTATTGCGATCACATCCAAACAAGATTCTAAGTAGTGTTCTAGTAGAAGAGAATTTGTTCAAATTAACTCAAACAAGAATGCACTTGTTATACAATATTCAATGCACTAATTTCCTGTGATTTTCATATAATTCAAGTAGTTTGTGGCGACAATATCATCATCCATTGTGATGTTTCACTGTGGACATCGTCATATGCCTGATTGGTAAACATCACGGCTAGAAGTGGGAACAATTCAAAAATCAGATGGTAGAGCAGTCAATAACTGTTCAGCTGTTCATGAATCGACCCTAGCATTGGCAGTCTACATGTCAAAGATACTGGACTCCATCACTGTGACTGAATGTCTTAGCCTGGATATTTGGATATAAATAATCCAGATATCTGCTACACTGGAAGCCAAGAAACATCAGCCCTCGTCCTCAGAGGCTAAATTAGCGTTGGACCGATAGCTGATGGGTTCATTGATGGGTTGGACTCTGAGGCACTTGAAGTCGGTAAATTCATTTCATCTAGTGTATGCAAGGGTCTCAGTAAGAAGTGATGGTAAGGCTTAAGAATCACAGTAGGCACTATTTGGCAATTATTACGACTCAAGTACTTGGTGCCCTGAAAAATGCTTGAGGAAGTTGTTACACAAAAGTCTGCTAGTCTCTGCTGTAACCCGATCCTTTTAGGTAGCAAAAAAGGGAACTAATTAATAGAAAGCCTGGGTACCAATGTATGAGAAAAAGTAAATTATTTCATTTATACATTTCATGTTTCCGTTATCTTCTTTTCCTCAATTTTATTTTAGTATTTGAGGTTATTAAATTTGCAAACTCATTGACCCTCATTGACCCATTTCTTTATGTGTGGGTGTATGATGTGTACATTTTGGTATGTCTCATCAGCCAAATGTGTGCACAAACTATATTACCATGCCATGTTAACAGTGTTCACAGATACAAACAGAGATAAAGGCACTTTGTCACAATAACTGTAAACACTGTACAAACACACAGTGAGAAATGTAGCTTGTGTGTGCTTGACTTTCACAGAATCATAATGTTAGACTCCCACACACAGACAGGCCACAGCTGTTTGTCATTATACTGAACTGGAGAGTGAGAGGGTTTATCTGTTTTTTGCAGTGTTAACATTACTAAACACACAGATACGCACGTACTTAGCACACACTTCCACTCACATATACATTTGTGTCCTGAAGCGCTGCCTGACTGTCTAACTACATTTATGGATGATGTCATTAGAGTCAGTTAGAGATAGAGGAGTGACATTGAGAAGAAAAATGACAGATCGAGCTTGATAACGAAAGCAGAATGACTAAAGAAACATACAGTGCACACACAATATGTCATAACAGTCGTTAATATGGACTTTAGTTTGCATGATTCTGTGCCATCTCAATTCTATATTAATGGGAGCAAAGGAGGACCCGTTTTATTTTTTAACAGTGATTTGTAATGTGTGTGATATATTATAAAGAGTGACAAAGTCAGTGGAGGAAAAAGGTCAGGGTGGAAGTTTTGGTTAAAAAAAAAAACAAAAAAAAAACACAAGACTTTGTCCCAACAGACTAGTGTTTGTGGCACCTGTAAAACCAGAAAAATGTTGATGGGATAAAGAAAGTATTCAGTGCAGATAATAAGAGTATCATCCGAGTATAAATGTGTCAATATTCAGATTTATGATGAAGGATAATCCTCATTGGGTAGCTTTGTTCTGGAAAAAGTTCTCTTACACTTGTGATCCAAAAAGATGATCTGAAGCTTAATTCTGAGGCTGTTCTATAAATAGTTTTCTAATAAATAATAAATATGTAGGACCTTCTGACTAATTCGATCGGTATCAAGTTCAGGCTTAAAAGATCACCTTCAGGTTAAGCTACACCCAGATTTGGTGTGGTAAATGTAAGGGTCAAACAAACAAGCACTTTGTGAAACCAAATGGTAATATTGAGATATTTTAACTGATTTTAATCCATACCACAATTTTTCATAAACCTAACAAAGTACTTTTGTTGCCAAAACATAACCAAACTGTGACTGTTTCCCAATGTTAACCATGTGTTTAAGACTGCAAACACTATGTTTAGGTATTAGTTCATGTTGATCTCCTGCCACTAGCAAGGGTGTTAATTTAGGAAACACTTCTGTGGGTAATATTTGAGGGTAGGAACAACAACTCTACTTGTTTCTAGAAGAAAAAAAAACAAAACTGAAGTGACAACTGACAGAGAAGTGATCTGCACTTAGAAGAGATATCCTTTCATTCATTCATTCATTCATTTAATCTGTTTTGCTGATATTTAAAACTCAGCACTATGTGTGGAAATTCATATTTTTCAGGAAAAAAATGAATTTTTTTAGCCTGTTCTTTCCTGATGTACTCCACATCATGCTGTTTTTCTCACTTGCTCAATAAAAAATAAGACATAAATTCTAAATACAAGGCTACGGTAAATCATTCGCGATAGCCTTTTTGCAGTGTATGATTGGTTGAACAGTTTCCTCTTAGGCAGGCCAAAGCATGAGTCAGCAAAATGCTAAGTAGTCTGATTGATTTATACGACTGCATCTTTATACAGTTATTATTCTCTTCTGTTGGCCTCGGCTGAACTCTATTCTCTTTTGTTCTGCTTGAGGAGTTTGCAACCTTTTTGAGTTTGATTTATGATCAACTAAATATTCACTATCTATAGAAGAGCTGCACACACACACACACACACACACACACACACACACACAGCCATGCTAATATAATGTATAATATATGGAAATGCATATACATATAATAAACCCAAACAAACACACTCAAGCATGTATTCGCAGCACACACACTATCAATCTGCTTGCCCTCTGTCTGCAGGCAGATTTATGACTTTGTTTAAATTCTCTATTAGAAGACAATTATAACTGGACATACACTCTAACTTTTTCTCCCCCCGATTCTCTGTTTGTACTGCACTGGATGAAAGCATCCGTTTCTGGGGAGGTAGTTGGACATAAAAAGATGCATAAAGATCTCCTTGGCCTTCCATACATTTTGATTGAGTTGATTTTATTTTTAAATCTATCATACATTCTATGGGTAGAACAGATCAATCGACAATGAAAAGTATAGTTACAGGCCTACAACACAAAATACATTTTAATGATGTAAGACAATGTGTTAAAGTCAAACAAAAATAAGTTGCCAAGAAATCATCCCCGTTTTCCGGGGTTTAAGACGCTTATTATATATAAATAGAGAGCCACATGTCATACTATTGGTGCCACAAAACACAACCATGCGTTAACAAAATGCCTGTTTCTAACTATAACTATTAAATATTTTTTTTTAAAGTAAGGATGTTACACAATTATTTGAGCACTTAATATCTACAAGAAAGGACAAGTTGGCTGTTAGCAAGCTAATGCTAGCTATGTGTTAGCAAGCTAAGGCACTTAATACTGCATAGCTTTATGAATTAGCCACATTCTACTACAACCCAAGTTACATAGTGTAAAATGATTTAGCTTAACTTACAGGAATGAAAAAATGCACTGCATACTGTAAGTTAACCTTAAATATACTGAGTTTTTAGGAGTTTTCCCCATTGTAACTGCTGATGTCTCAAGTCTGAATACGTCTGAATCCACTTTTGTCCTATTAAAAGTTCAGTTTTTTGATTAATCAGATTTAAAAAACTTAGTTATGGGTTCTTTACGCTGTTGGTAATGCATTTCACCATACAACTGCATTTAGAACATTTTCTGTTGTTTCCTAAAGGAATTAACAAGGAGGCCCCTTCTGTTAATACAAAGTCAATGGAGACAGTTTTCCCCTTTGATGGGGGCAGGGCTTAGGTGTACTCTGTCTCTATATCAAGCGGCAACCTCCGGGTCTGAGCAGTGAGGCAAACCAGGAAGTGCCTTAAGCTGCATTCTACCGAAAATTCCAACAGGGGCGCTGACAGCGGCTACCGAAGCATTTTGTTCCATCCATTTCAATAAAAAAGAAGAAAACTTCTCACTTGATTTATTACCTCAGAATTTTTTTTAGGACAACACTATGGTCTTTCACTGTATTTTCACTTAATGATAGTTTATTTCAAAGTTTTGCTCATTAAAAATGTCTTGTTCAGCGTTTTGTTGGACTAATAGACAATCCAAAGAGTCACTGTTCAGTTTTCAGGTAAATAACGTACATTTTGTTTTTGTTTTTTGCTAGACCAAAACTAACATCCCAGTTAATGCTAACATGAATTAGCAGCGGCTTCTCTCTGTAGAGGGCGTGTAGTCAGTGTTATCAGATCCATCTCGCTCCTCCACAGTCCAAATATGGTCTGCTCCCCATTTACGAAAACAAGATGGCGACAAGTGTTATGCTGTCGGTGACTACATCCATTATTTATACAGTCTGTGCTCTATGTAGACATAGATATTCTCCTGATCTCAAATGTTGAATGTAGGCCAGAGACAGGTTTAAATTCCACCATAACCAACGCTATGTGGGCTTCTTTAAAGGGCTGAAAAAACATCTGCTATCAACACTTGTAAGCAGTCCAAGAAGTTCGACTTGAGGGGAGAACAAAAGAGATGAAAGTGATAAAAGGCAAGGCCAGCGGAGTAAAAGAGCAGTAGGAGGAGAATGACCAGTGATAGAGAACGAGAAAGATTGTAATCGAAGAGCTGAAGGAGGAGCAGAAAGACTGTAATTTAAGACCTTAAGATTGAATCTGTCAGTCAGCCTTGTTGTGCTTCTTGCAGAGCTGCACTGTGGGGAGAAGAACGATTGACAGCAATTAGCCAACTCGCTTCAAAGAACTGATACTACACCCTTTTGTTGTCACTGGAGCTTTAACCAGTTAAATGCTCATAATTCACACAAGATTTTACAACTTTGATGTTAAATCGCCTCTTTCTGTGTCAAGAGAAGTTCCATTTTTGTGTGTTTGCTCTGCATAAATGTGTGTGTGTTTGTTTACTTTCCATGCAGTTTAATGAGAATGCCACTAAGAGTTACACTTGTAATTCATCAAGACAACTCATTGGATCAGTGATGCCACATGAGGGCGCTCTTCTAAACTGTTAACTCGTAATCCACACAATAGAAAAG
The DNA here is from genome assembly GCF_030273125.1 of Centropristis striata. Classification (NCBI taxonomy): domain Eukaryota; kingdom Metazoa; phylum Chordata; class Actinopteri; order Perciformes; family Serranidae; genus Centropristis; species Centropristis striata. The sequence continues at coordinate 18,066,879 of NC_081532.1, forward strand.
AAGAAATAAAGGGAAATTCCACTTCAATAGAGTGTCAACTGATCGAAAAAATAAAAGGGAGAAACAGGCAATAACTTTAAGGTGTAACAGTATAATTGACCATACAGTCTCAGTCCTGATCATTGTGCTTTAAGTTTGTGGGTCTGGTTCAGTTTCAATGACCACACATCAATTGCAATTTTAACTAAAGCTGCTTTAATGTTTTCTATGTAGAAATGGATCAAATTGCTTCTTGTAGGCAAAAAGGAGTAGCTTGTGGCGATAGCTCTCGTTCTTTTATCGCTTTCACTTTATTGCCCGCCCAACTTTAGCATTGTTTTCAGCCACAGCAGGCAGCTATTCTGCACATAACAGCTGAACAATATTGCAGATTTAACACATAACTCTTTGTGTGTGTTTATTTTCCTTGAAGAAGTGCAGACATAAGCACTTGTTACTGTATTAAATTTCTCCAGATGCTGTGCAAAAATAGATAAATAGTGCTATTGCTGCCATTATGAAAGCTTAATCTCTTATAGTGAGCTAGCAGAAAGGCATAACAGAAGAACAAAACTAAACTTAAATGCAATAACATAGAGGTGAGGCGTCTCCCACCTTAAGCCTCCACCAGAGATACACATTTACCATAGGCTATTTATTGCAAGCGAGATCTCAGTCTAAAGTTGCTGACAGAAAAATTGCATCTTCCATAGCATTGAAGAGATACAAATGTGGATTTGTTTACTAAAGTATCTTATAAAGCACACAGTACTCAGTGCCTAAGGGGAAAAAATGAAGATGTTATTTTGGAACAGAGGAGATTAAATCAGTGACCCGAGTCTTCCTGCTTCTGCTGCCATTCAACCAGAATGTTTACACTGACCCCAGCACTTACAAACAACTCAAATGGAAATGTTGGTGATGAAAATGTTGGGAATATATAGCACAGTTGTAAGAGCCACTGCCCCGGGCCTGTCTACTATGGCTTTTCTACATCTGTTCAATACACAGAAGGCTGAATTTTAGAACTGACACAGCAGAATAGTCATTGATTGGCTATAAAAAAGGGCTGGATGCAAATCAAGGACCTACTTTATGGAATCACAGACAGGAAGTTCACGAATGCCCTCCATTTAACTATGGTTTTCTATTCTGCAGCACAAGAAATCCTGTTCAATAGCAGATTTAGGACAGAATATTATGGAGCCTAAAATAACTGCAATAAAATGCAATTTGGGCCATTTTAGACATATTTGCCCATGTGAATGCATCTTTGAATGGCTGGAAATGTTTGCTTTGCTGTTTCCAATTACACACATCAGCTATTTAGACAGAACGTCGTCATTCCTCAGCCACCAAAAAGACGCTTTGTCATGGCCTCGCTGTCTGTACTGTTGCATGACAAACCCTTTAGCATTTGTATGAGAAGCACTGGGCTTTCAAATAACTCCAATGTAAACCCAACCGTTGCAATATTCAATGCTCGAACGATTGGCCGAGGGGACCGATGTTTGAAAAGCTGCTTTTGACTTATTTATGCAGACTATGTAACTCAATTTCCATAATTTGACCTTAACCATGATATATTTGATCGTTTTTTACCAAGTGTGTTAGAAATCGATGTCAAGGGGTCCTAACCACACGTTCGTATTGGTATTACAACAGGTTGACTTGAATTTTTTGCGATAGTGCATCTCAAAGCACACATTTGGTGCAGAGAGCATGATTTATTCCAAATCCCTGCTCCAGCAGATTAAAGCAAAGAATGTAAAACTTTTAGAATCGTATACTTCAGTAAAAGTACTATTTGAAGACAATTTACTCAAGGAAAAGCAACACTGCTTGTGTAAAAAGTAAAAAAGGAAGTTGGGCAACTGTGAGTTATATTTTTAAAGAACAAATACTTCTATTGGATAAACTGTTATTGTCTAAGTGGCCACCAAGCTAACAAGCTTGGAATGTGACAGGTATCCAGTTAGTTCTGAGAGGTTTAGGCAACAAAAGCCTTTGGTTAGGTTGAGAGTAAAAAACAAAGTAGGCATACTGACTCGAACATGAGTTTTTTTTATGGTTGTTGAGGTAGTTATGTAGGTGACTTAGAATATGATGTAACTACACAGAGAAATTCACACACATTACTTACAATAACAAAATTTCACTTGGCACAGTTTGTCTGAGCCCTGTGGACTTTGTTGTTCTTTATACTCAATATCATCAATCAGTTGAGTCATTTCTGGCTGACATGCACATGAATATAATTACTAATAGCACTACCAATGGTTTACTACTGTTGAAATGTCACAGTGAGCAATCATGCACAATACAATGGCCTTGGTATAGTCATTATTAATTACACGTGCTTCTCTGCTTGATCATGTCAAAATGTCACATCAAAAGCCCATAATTAAGCCCACTCTACTCAAATAACTTGTATGAAAGTTTGACACAAAATTACAATTCACATCACTTTGACATAAATCACCTGTTCACCAGTTTTACCTTCCCTTGTATAAATGTTTCTTGCTGGTTTACCAGCGTCTGTTGGTGCAGGATTCTAAGACAACCCACTTATTCCAGTCTTATCAAAATCTATATTCACGTTTTACCCTGAATGTAGGCTGGCCTTCCAACCCACACACATTCCTGCTCATGTTTTCACATTGCAGACAGCTTGTGGTTACTCAATGAATTCAGTAAAGTCAAGCTGGCTTGTTTTTGAGCCTGAGCAGTGGTTCATTGTACTTAAATGTTACAAAGAAGCCGTGTAGTCGTAGCTGGTCATTATATTTATGTAGGAATTGTTATTTTTACATTCACAAACACAGCAACTGTGTTTATGAATGTAAAAATAACAATTCCTTTGAGGGTTTTTCTTGGAAATGGTTGTATTTAGGGTTGGAATACACAATTTGTTGCAAACTATAACAATGGCATATTATATTACAGCAATTCTGCAATACTCAGTACATTGCAACACAATCATCTATAATACATCATGATCTGTGTGACTGAAGAAAAAATACCTCTAAAAAGATACAAGCAAGATATATGTATTTATTCACTGCATTCACTTAGTGCCTCTTACATACTCTGAGTTTTGAGTTAAAATATTTAATGGAAGGATACAATTATGCCCTAACTTTTAACAAAAATGATGTTTACACATAATGGTACCGCTCTGATTTGCTACCCCTAAGAGTCATGAAGTAGTGAGTTTGGTGAGTCAAATTCCCAGCCAATCTGTTATAAAATATCAATTTTTGACACCAATGTACAAGTGTCAGCAATACGATATATCATCGTATTTGTGTCCCACCTCTAGTTGTATTGTCAGTAATGGTAAGTGTGCATGGATTTGCCATACACTGTATTTAGAAATGCATCCATCCATCCATTAATTTGTTTCCACTTATCCGAGTTTGGGTTGTGGGGGTATCAGGCTAAAGCAATGTTTTCCAGCACCTACTGGGGAATCCCAAGCTAGACAAGATATATAGTGTCTTTAGAGTGTTCTGGATCTACCTCAGGGCCTCTTACCAGTTGGATGTGCCTAGAACACTTCTAACAGGATGCACCCAGGAGGAATCCTGATCAACGCGAAGAAGGAGCGATTCTACTGCAAACTCCCTCCGGATGACCGAGCTCCTCACCATATCTGTAGCTCTGTAAGCCACAGATAAGGTGGAAACTAATGTTGTACAAGTTTGGTCACTTGTATCCGTTTCGGTGAATCAAGAGCTTTGCCTTCCAGCTCAGTTTAAACATAAACCCCAATTCCAACCTTAACCTTAATAACAACTTTTTAACCCAAAAATAAACTTACATTTTCAGAAGGAAATTCAGAATTTCCCCAGAAGGAGTAGGATTTAAATAAGAGCAACGCTCATAAGTGCATCAGATAGCATGCATTCCTCTGCTACCTGACAGATGTGTGTTCAATTAACGCTGCTTTAAATCCAAAGAATCGATTCATTCTGAAGGTAAAGAGAAAACGGACAACCATAGATAAGACTGCTCTCTAGGACTTATTAATTAATAACCTGCAGAAAAACTTTCTGTGAAAGTTTGGAGGTGTCCCATGTTTGTGTGTATTTGAATGTATGAAACTGTGTCCTTCAGTGTGTGTTTGCCGTTAATTATGGAGTCCCATAGAGCAGGCTTATCATTTTAGAAGCACTCTCTAAATTAACCGTGGCATTAACTCAGATTACCTTACAGGCAGGGAGGCTGTACTACGACACAGAAATAGGCAAATTTAATAACGGATTACTTTCAGGCATTTCTGATCTAAATACATAACCTGAAATGATTTCATAGAACCTCATCTCCAATTTATTACATTTGCTGCTGTCTCTCATCAATACAATACTAGAGTGACTCTTTAGTTCATTATTCGCAAAGGTGCTTTTACTGATGATGCCTGATTCTCAATGGTGTGTGCAAATACACTTATTTGCACCGTTAATATTGCTTTTATGTCATAGAGTTTACTTACTTTGATCACTTAACAAGGAGCATAACTACACACAATTTGTCCAATCAAATTTTCTTCACCCTAATTAGCTAACTAATTAAAAATAACAAGTTATAGGCTGTTCTAATGTTTAAAAAAAATTCAAATCAGAATCGCCTTCATTGTCATTGCACAGAGTAACAAGTACTACGACAACGAAATTAGCCATCAACCCGTCCAAACATATACTTAACACACATACAATATGACAAAGGGGTGGACAGGACCGGGAGACAGGGATGAAAGAAAAATAAATACAGCATAACGTGAGGAGAGGGGAGGGGGGGAAACCTCTGCAAAATAAGCATACTCAATACACTTGAAATAGTAAGAGTCTTCACTTGTACACTTAAATTCACCCTCAAAACGAATTTTTAAGAATGTAAAAATAACTCATATTTTGCATGCATGGAATGTGACAGTTATCTAGCTAGTTGTGAGATGTTTAGGCAACAAAACTCTTATGCAGTAAAGGAGGAGAAAAAGGCATTAAATAACTGAATCATGGGGATGTTATGGTATTTGAGGTAGGTGACGTAAAACATGACGCAACTATGCACAGAAGGAAATTTACACACATTAATTTAAATTAAAAAGTTGCACTTGGCACATGAACACCGGTGCCCTTGGTGAAAGCCTTGCCTTTTGGGTCCTGTGGACTTTGTCATTCTTCATACTCAACATCACTCAATTGAGTCATTTCTGGCTGATTAAGATGCACACAAATGAGCAATTATGCACAATGCAGTGGCCATGGTATAGGCAGTAATAGATTTCCACAAAAAAGTAAAACAATTAAAAACTTTGAGGAGGGGCTACAAGGACCTACTCTTTTGCCGAAATTGACTGATTATGCTAGGTTGACCAGTGGAAGAGCAGTGCAAGCCAGATAGTTTTGGCGTCTTGTCTATTGGAAACATTTAAGATTTAGCTATTCATGTCTGAGCCTCCAGACTTGAGGAGACGTCTCAGAATGGTGAGTTGTTGGCATCTTTATGTTTGTCATCTTGTAACTGGCAATGGCTGACACAGGATTAGTGGTTGTACAACATTCAATAATATCTACTACAATGTTAGTTTGTTTTTGCTTTCTGTACTGTCAAGTTCACTCTGCACTAGAGATTTCTTTTTTTTTTTTTTTAAAGCTTTTGATGGGCTTTGAATTTGTTCCTTGTGACTAACCTAATCAAACTTGCTGCCACGTGTTTGAATATGTCTGATTGAAGTGCAAAGACATCTCCTTCAGTAGAAGAATGTCAATACACCTCTTTAGTGACAGATCTTACACAGATACAAGTCAGTACAGTCAAGGTCAGAAGAAAAACACATTTTTGAGTAGAGGGAGACTTTAAGACATTACATTTTACATCACCTTGGTTATTATGAATCAAACAAAAAGCTTAGTGACACTTTACAGAGTATCCACGTCTCAACCTGACACTCTAGCGAGGCGATGACAAATGGTTTTACAGTTCCATTTAAAAGAATAATAAGCAGTTGCCAGGCAACTAGCTGTGACTCCAGGAATTACTGCTCCCAGCCAAGAGATCCAGCACATAACTCCCAATAAAGTGCTGCAGGGAGGGTGTATTTTTGTAGGCCAACATGGAAGTTAGCATCACCCTGATTACCTCAACAAAAAGCCAGTGGTATTATTCAATTGGATTTTGGATAACTGTAGAAACTAAGTTCTGTGGCAACGAAAAGTTTGTAGAGACGGTGGGGTATTTAGCAGCTAAATAACCAAATTTTGCACTCAGGAGTTGGTAGAGACCAAAAGCAGAACTAAAAGAAGGTCATTCTTAGACTTCCATTTGGCAGGTGGCCAGAAACAAAACTCCAAACAAATGTTGCTCTGTAACTGCTGGATGTGTTCACTGTGTCATCCTAAAAAGGAGACAATGTCAGAAGCCATGTTTCCCTCAACTAACTTCTATGCACATTTTGAAGATTTGCATGAGAAAAGCTTGATTGAAACACCAAAATTCGATAAACTTTCAAAAATGCGTACAAAAGTGCTTCCATTCAAAAATTTCCATTCCATTTCCATTTTTTTTCTCGTAAATCTGTGACTTTTTCACGCAGATTTGCCACTTTAAATCTCTTAAATCTGCAACTTTTTTTCTTGTAGATTTGCCACTTTAATCTAGTAAATTTGCAACTTTTTTCTCGAAATATTAACTCATTTAGATATCCACTGAAGTTACCAAATATAGTTATTCGCCTGATAAAGTGTTAATGGAAACGTGGCTCATGTTGTTCAAAACACCATGTGTATCTTAAGTGATTTACTGAGAGATTAAATATTTTTTAGGGCACCACAGACCGATAGTATGAAGAAGACCTCCACTCTCCCTCAGATCAAAGTCAGCTGATCAACCACAGCCGACTCTCTCCCTCATGCCTTATCGTACTCTGCTAGATTTGTATCATTTGTCACTGAAGCTTGACACAAGGTAAGATGAGGCGGGAGGAAGGGTTGTGGGAGATGAGAAGACAAGAGGAGACAGTGATGAGCACAGAGATGATAGACCTCCTTTACACCACATATTAACCTGCACCCTGGATGATTGCATGGTAATTGGATGAAGCCAAAAGCCACACAGATATAATGTACCCACAATGCACTAAAGATCAAAGGGTTTGTTGCAAATCAAATGTGTTAGTAGAAGTAAACCAAGCAGCAAACTCTGTGAATGAATGGGGGGGAATAAACTCTGCTATTTAAAAAGGAAGTTCATATCAACATCAGCATGTTTAATGGTTTTATATATTGAAGCTTTAAAAAATGCTATTAATATGTATGTTTTGGCATTTTGCTAGTTTAGAGAAAGGCAGGAAATAAGGGCACATAACATAAAAGAAGGTCCCTGGTTTAATACCTTGGCATCTTTTCAGAACACTTCTAGGAAAAATGTGTTATTTCTAAAATGTCACCTCAATTTAGCAACTACATTATAAAAATATGACCATCTGAAAATATGAATTCACAGCAACTGGCATGAAAGCTGTTCGTTTATCCAGGACTTAAGAATGTTACACTCAATAGGGGAGTAATGAATAAACAGCACAAAGTGTTGTGACGACATCTGAGGGAATGCTTGGTGGTTATTGCATCACTTGACTATGGCTATGTACCATTAAATAAAGTGGCCATCAAGTTCCTGATATGTCTTCGAGGGAGAATCTGTGTCTCAGTTAAAGATTAGAAGCTTTTAATGCCTCTGCACCATGAAAATCTTTGGTCATCAGTCCATCTGTCAGCCTTGGGACTGCTTATTGTTCAGACGTCCCATTGGGAGTCTGAACAATAAGCAGTCATTGCAGAGTCCAAAAATAGTGACTAGTCCAGTCTAGTTCAATGAAAATAGTCCAGTGACTATTGACATGCATCTTAAACAAATAATTTATGTTGTTACAATGCTGTGTTATGATTGGTTAGATTTATGTACAGAAATCACATGCTTAGGGTTACAGAAAGATCACTTCTTTGGACTAATGGCAGAGCATTGTCCAGCCCTCTGAATCTAATGAATGCAATATTTCCCCAAATTTGGCACAAACATTCACTTGAACTCAAGGATGACCTGATTAGAATTTCAACATCCACTGTGACCTCACTAAACTCAATAGTTCACACACCATTTATGACAAAACTTTGTACAAATTTCTAATAGAATGAAATTATGAAGTGATTAAATTTGATATACAAAATGTCAACGTGACTCTGACATCATGTTCTTCAAAAACACTTATTATCAGGCGGCAACCTCCTGATGTTGATGTTAATTGTGTAAATAATGACCCCATTTGAAAGAAAATAGAAGATAAAAAAATCAAATGAACTGGAGCGAGGCTACCTTTGATTGATAGGTGGCTTTATATATATATATATATATATATATATATATATATATATATATATATATATATTATGGCATGCCGTTCAGGAAGTTAATCTTTGAATATACTGAATGAATTCCTGAATATATGGAATGAAACTTTGAATATATTGAATGAATTCTTGAATATATGGAATGAAACTTTGAATATATTGAATGAATTCTTGAATATATGGAATGAACCTTGAATATATGGAATGAACCTTGAATATATGGAATGAACCTTGAATATATGGAATGAAACTTTGAATATATTGAATGAACCTTGAATATATGGAATGAACCTTGAATATATATAATGAAACTTGACTGACGTCATCAAGGCACTGCCATCTTGTATTTTGCTGCCGCAATAAGTGAGCATGAGTCAGTCTGGGAACCTTGTGGCAGCAACACTGACCAATGAGGACATTATCAACTTATTGTCAAGTGCTTGTATGGGCCACAATCCTCCCGATAGTACCCGTGCCCAATACAGTTCTCCTGACAAAGAAGTTTGCTCCCTTTTTAATCTTTTTAATTAGTTCCTCACTCATTAATATGACGGCGGACAGACGGGAAAATAAAAGTCCCGTCAAAATAAAAGTAGCGTGCTAACTTATTATCAAGCACAATAAAGAAAAGAAAAAAAACACTTATCATCATGCACTAGTATAGGCTATTCTCTTTCTACACCCAGGCATGGTTCACATTTATTTTAGTCAGTCAGTTTAGTCATACATAATTATTATTGATTATTAATAATCATAACTAATGCCATGGAAGCTATCGCTATGAAAGAGTTTGTTTACTTAACTTTTTTTTCAATATAAATGAAGTAGGACATCAAAAGATTCCCTTTGATTAGATAGGCTAAAGCACACTCAGAACATTGTCATATCATTTAATTACAGCAATAGGTGGCCGGTGAGCCTGACGTTTGGGAAGCCTATCTGACCACGTTAAACAGAGCAACAGGTCGCCGGTGCTGCTGAACGCTTCTGAAGTACTTTTACGTTGTTTATCTCATCACCATGGCAATGCAGCAGCTGCATCATAATAAATCCCTGAAATATGGGGGAATCTTGCTCGCGATCGCAGCTCCTTTGATGAGAAGGTGTACAGAGCACAAAGCTCAGAGCCGGACAATAACCGGACAATAAGACCAGTTAACTCCGACCGGGGCAAAAGGTTTTGTTGAGCCAGAACATGAACACAGAGCCTGGTTGAGTGTCCTCCGATCAACTTTTTATGTAATAACTGCGCCAGCCTGTGGCTAAACATCAGCACTGAAGCGATAACTTCACAAATTCTCATTTTCAATTAATATTAACAGTAACACTATTATTATGATTTGAAGCCGTGTCAGTTTTGACTGTGCGTGATGGGGACCTCTGCTTGTGACTTTATAGATGCTCTTTATTTAGGCAGGGAACGTAATTCAAGTGGAAGTTTATTTTAATCAAGTGAAACTATAAGAGCTGGTTCTTTGGGAGAACGTGTTACATAATTAGGCTATTATTATTTTAGTGTGTGAATGCACATTGTGCTAGTGACAACGCGTTGCCATGGTGATTAGATAAACAACGTAAAAGTACTTCAGAAGCGATCAGCAGCACCGGCGACCCATTGCTCTATATAATATGTGGTCAGATAGGCTTCCCAAACGTCAGGCTCACCCGCCGCCTATTGCTGTAATTAAATGATATGACAATGTTCTGAGTGTGCTTTAGCCTATCTAATCAAAGGGAATCTTTTGATGTCCTACTTCATTTATATTGAAAAAAAAAAAAGTTAAGTAAACAAACTCTTTCATAGCGATAGCTTCCATGGCATTAGTTATGATTATAATTAATAATCAATAATAATTATGTATGACTAAACTGACTGACTAAAATAAATGTGAACCATGCCTGGGTGTAGAAAGAGAACAGTAGCCTATACTAGTGCATGATGATAACTGTTTTTTTCTTTTCTTTACTGTGCTTGATAATAAGTTAGCACGCTACTTTTATTTTGACGGGACTTTTATTTTCCCGTCTGTCCGCCGTCATATTAATGAGTGATTAACTAATTAAAAAGATTAAAAAGGGAGCAAACTTCTTCGTCAGGAGAACTGTATTGGGCACGGGTACTATCGGGAGGATTGTGGCCCATACAAGCATTGGACAATAAGTTGATAATGTCCTCATTGGTCAGTGTTGCTGCCACTGCCAAGGTTCCCAGACTGACTCATGCTCACTTATTGCGGCAGCAAAATACAAGATGGCAGTGCCTTGATGACGTCAGTCAAGTTTCATTATATATATTCAAGTTTCATTCCATATATTCGAGAATTCATTCAATATATTCAAAGTTTCACTCCATATATTCAAGGTTTATTCAATATATTCAAAGTTTCATTCCATATATTCAAGAATTCATTCAATATATTCAAAGTTTCATTCCATATATTCAAGAATTCATTATATATATTCAAGGTTCATTCCATATATTCAAGAATTCATTCCATATATTCAAGAATTCATTCAATATATTCAAAGATTAATTTCCTGAACGGCATGCCATAATATATATATATATATATATATATATATATATATACACACACACTTTATTGACACACATTGTTCTGCTTCTCCTCTGATGACTGCTCGCATTAGCCACCTGTCAATAAAGTATTTTTGGTTTGGTTTGGTCTCATGACTTTGACCATTTCACACTGTATTTTCACTAAATGACAGTTTATTTAAACGTTTTGTTCGATTAAAATGTCTTGTTCAGCCTTTGGTTGGACAAATAGACACTCCAAGGAGTCACTGTTCATTTTTCTTAGGCAAGTAATGTAATGTTTGTTTTTTACTAGCCAAAATAAACATCCCAGTTAATGCTCTAGTTAATGCTAACATGAATTAGCAGCGACTTCGCTCAGTCAGGTTGCCGGTGTAGAGAGGTGTGAAGTCAGTGTTGTCAGATCCCTCCCGCTCCTCCACAGTCCAAATATGGTCTGATCCCCGTTTCTGGAAACAACATGAACTCGAAGAGTCAAACAGGCAGTCCACAAACCAACGGGTGATGTCACGGTCACTACGTCCAGTACAGTGTATGGTTATCATTCAACCTAAACTTGGTAAACGAAGACCATATTTCACATTTGGTCAGACACTGAATTGGTGACACTAATCTTGGGTGCCCACCTTGAAGCGGTGGTGATTTTATAGATCTTCTGTGCCTTGGTTAAAGATGAAGGTGATGCATCCACATTTTAGAATATGTAGATTCTTTGCAGCAACATCCATATTTGAAGAATTGTCTAGTGTCATGATAACATACGAGTCTGGACAGACATGGATGTAAACTGCAACTTGGCTGCTTGGTGGTGGCAAATAACCCCAAGGTGGTAATTCTACTTTACTGTTGTGGCTTCACTTTGTGATTTAGGCTGATAAGACAGCTGTATTTGAACACATAAATCTAGACTATTGTAGTTTTTATGTCAAGTTTAACTCAGATCCATCTCAGTTATATTATATTTTACAATATGCATGTCAGCAGCAGGTGGAGAGGTGGCTAAAGAGGAGGGGAAGATGGATGAAGAGATGTGATAGACTAATGGAATGGATTGGGGGTAAATGTAGGTGAGACAAGGAAATAGGAGAGAGCTGGTAGCTAATGGTGAGAAAAGATTTTAACTGGCAGCCCGCAGCAAAGTGCAGTCAAGTGGTGGAAGAAAAAGATGTAGAGAGAGAAGGATAAAGAGAGAAATGATGAGGGAAGACAACAGATATCTTTATAGCAATGCTGCAGATTATAAAATGAAAAGTAAGAAAAGAGCCAGAGGCGAAAAAAAGATGAGATGATGGCAAGAAAGAGAGATGGATAAAGAGGGTCAGGTGAAGAGGGAGAGGACTGGATTATCAGGAAGTGAGGAAGAAATGGCCACCTGATGTTTGAGGATTCGGTGTGCAAAGATGAGAAAAGGATGAGGGAGGATGAAGAGGGGGCAGATAGGAGGATTAAAAACGATAACCGGAGTAAAGGAGGAAGACAGGGGAGGAAGTGAGGGCCTGCATGGAGAGAATGAATTTGAAAGAGAAAAGGATGAAGAAAAAATTTGAAGGGAGAGAAGGATGACAAGATGATGAAGTGGGAAGGATGAAATGAAAGAAAACAGAACGAGGAAATAAAGAGAGGGAAGATGGGATGGATTGGACAGAAAAAAAGGGAAGAGGAGAAACACTGAGCTGATTTCCGGCTGATGGATTTCATCCATAGCTCCAACACCTACTCTCACACACACACACACACACACACACACACACACACACACTTGTTCTCTCCCATCACATGGGGGGACAGAGAGAAATTAAGTGAAGCTGTTTCTACCCCGAGGAGCCCATTTTATCTTCAACGGAACATCAATTCACACACAACAGGCCACAGGGAAGACATGTCTGTGACTGAGTGTGTGTGTGTGTGTGTGTGTGTGTGTGTGTGTGTGTGTGTGTCTGTGTGCAATGCTTTGTCTCTGGAGAGGAAGATGGCGGTACTCCTCCAAGCTTCAAGTGACACCGACATAATATTATGAGAAACACTTTCAGGGACATGCATATGACTGACTTGGCAAGGTCATAACTATGACATGAATGTGTCTTTATAAAGTTTTATGATCATCATTGTCATTTATTACATTGTGACAAATTTAATTAAAAGTTAACAATGTTTGCGATGTCTTTATTATGGCAACTTCACATTAAGGAAGACAGCATACTTGTCATAAAGAGACCTAATTATAAGCAACTATTTAGCTCTATGTATTATCATCACATTAAAATGTCATGGGTGACTCGTGTTGAACACGGCCGGTTCACGGTGGCAGAAAACATCCTCCAAGACCAAGGGTCGGCAACCTTTACTAACAAAAGAGCCATTTTTGGCCCAAAAAATACCAAAAATACGTACAAATAAGAGGCTCGACACCAAAGAAATATCTCAGGAAATTTGGAATTGAAGCTTGCCTAGTTAGAGCTAGATAAACTCAAAACTAGAACTGAAGTTTTAGAAAATAAGTGGTTAAGGCGCTGGGCCATAGACTTTCGTAAGCTATGATGCACATTTTAGTTAATTAAAATATTAAAACATTTGTTTTAATGCCACATATAAGATACACATTTTTACAATTGATGTAACATTTTGCCATGCCATTTAATGGCATCTAAATGTCAAGTCAACATGCAACCACTTATTTTGAGCTTGTGAAGTTCATGACACTATTATCATTCTGCATTCAGCATTAGACAGCATGATAAAACTGACATGTGTGATGAATGCTAGAAAAAAGGGAAGGAGGGAAAATGTCCATTAGACAATAATGATGGTTAAAATGATTCTGTACAGGGCCGACAAGGGCAAACGCGCCGCAAACTGCAAAACACATAAAACAAATGCCAAAGAAAAATGCTGCAAATACCAAAAGCACACAAACTCCCATAACAACTGCAAGAGCGAAAAGCTGCAGATTCACTCCACAAAACGGAAGTGAACCAGGACACGAAGGGGACTGACCTGAAGGACGGACCAGTCCCATAGACCGTATAGATTGCCCACCTAGCTTGTAGCTACCAAACTAGCAGAGGCTAACAAGGCTAAGAAGCTAGGCTATATGCTACACTGGGCCGGCTCCCAGGCTAACACCATGGTGATGTTCCCGTCTGTTGGTGTCGTCCCATCTTACACTGCTTTATAACACTTAAGTAGCCTAATATGGAAGAATTATCCTATCTTTATTCAAGAGCGTAGATTTTCAGTTTGAGAGCATAATTTGTCTTTCTCGTGCTCAGATTTGTTCTCCTCATGCTCACATTTTGCGCTCGCACTCAGATTTCTGCTGCTTTCTTTCAAAATGTGTGCGTGCACTTAAAAATCACATGCTTGTGCTCACATTTCTTCTTCTTGGACACAAACATTTTGCTCGCACTCAAATATGTCCTGTGCGCACTCAAATCTAAAGTCTACGTGCTCAGATCTCAACTCTGCGCTCTCAAAACTTTTGTGCTCGGACTCAGAACACGCACGTCCTCTCAGGTTGAGGTGTCTGCTCAGACTGAACGATGTCCCGCCCTGCGCTTAAACTAGTGTGTTTCACCAGCCAATAGGCAGACAGCTAGATTGTGGCCCGGTCTTAGGTGCGTTCCCTAGTCTTTTAGAGCGCTCCGTCGGGGCGGGTATATGGTCTGTTTGTAAAACTGCCTCTCTCTTAAAATACACCAATTTACCATATTAGCCAGCTATTTGAATCGACACCTATTTAAAACGCGGCATATTTATGTAGAATTAATCTTAAGTAGTCCTAAAAAGAGTTTTGGTAGTTTAGACTATATATATATTTTTTTTCTATTATTATTTATATATATATATTATTTTTTTTCATTAATATAGTGGTGTCACGATAGTCCAGTGGTGAAGTACACTACCAACCGTTGCATTTTTAACCATGGGACGCCGGTTCGCATCCCATCCGCCGCACTCTTGCTGCGTGTCTTATTATGATTTAAAATTTTAATTGATAAATTAATGTAACAGTAATACAATCCGTGTAACCAGCTGATTCTCTTATTGCAACGTGTATCACCGTCCTATTTACGCGGTCAAAGCCAGGGGGCGCACAATGAGGCTAATGTTGGTAATACTTTCACTTTCACAAGAAGGAGACTTTGAGCAGGATTCGGAGCGCGGCAGCGAATGAATGGGAGACAGATGGATGGCCAAAGACCTCAAGTAAGTTCATTGCTAAATGTTGCTACAACTCAAAACACTTGTACTTATCAACATATATAGCGGGCCTTTGTCGGCACTAGGGACAGAAACTCATTATGAATGAAGTGACGTCAGCGGGGATTCCCTTCAGCTCGCGCATCATTATGTGTGCCGACCTGCCGCTGGTACGATCATACGTTGCCAATTATTGTACTTTCGTTGTACATGTTACAATGAAGGCCCGCTATATATGTTGATAAGTACGAGTGTCAAAATGATAACTGTACTGTTATTGAAACTACTGTATATGATCAATGTGTTTTGAGTTGTAGCAACATTTAGCAATGAACTTACTTGAGGTCTTTGGCCATCCATCTGTCTCCCATTCATTCGCTGCCGCGCTCCGAATCCTGCTCAAAGTCTCCTTCTTGTGAAAGTGAAAGTATTACCAACATTAGCCTCATTGTGCGCCCCCTGGCTTTGACCGCGTAAATAGGACGGTGATACACGTTGCAATAAGAGAATCAGCTGGTTACACGGATTGTATTACTGTTACATTAATTTATCAATTAAAATTTTAAATCATAATAAGACACGCAGCAAGAGTGCGGCGGATGGGATGCGAACCGGCGTCCCATGGTTAAAAATGCAACGGTTGGTAGTGTACTTCACCACTGGACTATCGTGACACCACTATACGGATGAAAAAAAATAATATATATATAAAAATAATAATAGAAAAAAAAAATATATAGTCTAAACTACCATAACTCTTTTTAGGACTACTTAAGATTAATTCTACATAAATATGCTGCGTTTTAAATAGGTGACGATTCAAATAGCTGGCTAATATGGTAAATTGGTGTATTTTAAGAGAGAGGCAGTTTTACAAACAGACCATATACCCGCCCCGACGGAGCGCTCTAAAAGACTAGGGAACGCACCTAAGACCGGGCCACAATCTAGCTGTCTGCCTATTGGCTGGTGAAACACACTAGTTAAAGCGCAGGGCGGGACATCGTTCAGTCTGAGCAGACACCTCAACCTGAGAGGACGTGCGTGTTCTGAGTCCGAGCACAAAAGTTTTGAGAGCGCAGAGTTGAGATCTGAGCGCGTAGACTTTAGATTTGAGTGCGCACAGGACATATTTGAGTGCGAGCAAAATGTTTGTGTCCAAGAAGAAGAAATGTGAGCACAAGCATGTGATTTTTAAGTGCACGCACACATTTTGAAAGAAAGCAGCAGAAATCTGAGTGCGAGCGCAAAATGTGAGCATGAGGAGAACAAATCTGAGCACGAGAAAGACAAATTATGCTCTCAAACTGAAAATCTACGCTCTTGAATAAAGATAGGATAATTCTTCCATAGCCTAAGTAATGTTGTAATTCTGTCTTTGTGTGTTGCAAGTGGAAAAATATACAACCCGCCACTTAACTCAGAAAACCATGAGTTACTTATGATCCAGCTAAAAAAAAAATTCAAAAATCCAAGATGTTCCCCTCAGAGTCATTAGTTTTGGGTTTCTTCACACTCTTAACTTTCCGAAAATCTTTGGTTTATAGTTGATTTGGAACAAAGGTTGCAATGAGGACTTTATGAACATCAAAGTGTTACCAATATGCCTTTTATTTTTAATTTTTTTGTGATACAGCATGATGAGCCTGGCAATGGCTCTCTTTTTTCTCTCAAAATGTTTAATTAGCATTTTTGCAATAGAAGTCTTGAATACAAGTGTTTCATTAAATGTACCTTCTGCAATAAAAGCACCACCATATGTCCACAGAGTGCTCTTTATTTGATGGCAGCTGAAAACAGATGTTGAGTGATGTTCACTGGCCAGCTGTTGAACCTGTGGAACGCCATGCACACCGAGCTAAAACTTCACATATAAATACAGTATTCACATGTAAATAAAGTGGGGGGAAATGTTTTATGCACTACCTTCTTTCAGAAATTGATACATGAAAGAAGCAGTTGTGTGAAGATGGCAAATCGACTGGGATCCATCTTCATAAAGAGCTGTGATCACCAGCCACATGACTGATGACTCCGCTCCAGCCACCTTATATGCTGAGGGCCACAGATCAGTGTGGGTGTGTCGAATTCCAATCCGAGGCCAAAGGGGCCAGCAGACATGTTAAATGCTTTACGGTCTTCATTGTGTCACAATGGTGCCACAGGACCAAAGCCTTTCACCTACACACACGGCAAGCATCTCACCTGTCAAGAGAAACCATTTATTTCAATTACATGAGCAGTTTTCCAATTCTCTCCCTCTCACACATACACAATCAGATGAAATATAGAGTTGATATAGAGCTGCCCCACTCTTCTCCCTATAGTGCAGTGTTATCAGTAATCTGACTCCTATAGAAGATGATCATCCAGTGTTGCAAACTCCTCAGTAAGGAAAGTAACTATTGGCTGACCTAAATGTCGCTAAAAGACGTCATCGCCTAATTTGCATAATTTAGCATGTGCATGTAATTGTAATGGATGCTGTAAGAGAGCGGAATAACGATAACGTGGGAAAGACAAAAAGTGAGTAAAAAAAAAACACCTAAATATGTTTAGAACTGCAAATGCATGTATTTTGTCACAATTCCAACCCTCCTTCTTTATCTGGCCTGGGGGCCAGCAAAAGAGACCCAAAAGAGACACTCACTGTAAGCCAGCCAGCGGCGACTTTGCACATGCGCAATTAATTTGCAGACTGGATGCAGAGGGGTTAACATCTCCTGCTCTGACTGCACCTGTGAGGGACTGCAGCACGAGGACTGTGCCACTACTGAGTGCTTTGGGGCGAGGGAGGCGCTGCCGGCACCAGCCGCTGCTCGTTAAGAAGAGTAGGAACGAGTCTCCAATAACACCAGAAAAAGTCGCTAGATTTGTCGCCTTTTTAAAAAATAGCCTAGAGGGGTCTGAAAAGTCACGAAGTTGGCAACACTGTGACCATCACTGGTTAGGGGCCACATAGATAGTAATCCAAGGTTTGTTATTGTGGAAACAGCGTACCGTCCTAGTGGGTATGACCGTGTCTCTACAGAGGTTGATGTAATCAGTAAAGCAGTCAACCTGTCTGTCAATGTCCATACTGTTCTCCTCTGTTTCCAGCAACACATTCCAGTCTGTACATTCAAAGCAGTCCTTTAGAGCCTCAGTAGCCTCTGGTGCCCATTTCCTGACTGTGAGTTTAGTTGCAGGCTGCCTCCACACACGGGGTTTGTAACAAGTCTCCAGAAGAACTAAGTTGTGGTCCGATCGTCCTATTGGGGGCATGGCAGTAGCTCTGTAAGTTTGTTTGACATTAACACTGAACACTGACTGAACTCCCTTGGTACATAATATGGTCTCATACTTACTGCCAATAATTCAATGTCTGGACAGCACATCTTCTCCTTGACAGTAACATGTGCAGGACAGATCAGCTCTCTGGTTCACAAATAAAGCCAAGCCCCCACCTTTCGTCTTGCCACTAGCTTTAGCATCTCTGTCTGATCTTATGAGAGTGAAGCCAGGTAGATCCACATTGGAGTCTGTAGTTTCTTTGGTTTTACTGAAATGTGGTTGAATCAAAACATCTCACTCACAGTATACTTTCTGAGTCTTCACCAGTATCTCCAGTTCATCAGTCTTGTTGGGCAGAGAGTTGACATTCCTCATGATGACTGACGGCAGAAAACTTTTGCACCAGCATGACAACCGCGAAAGCACCTCTTCAACTCAGCTGGAATAGGGTGATGGTGTGCTCCAGACTTGCTCCATTTCAATGAAAGAAGCTCCTCTCTTGAATAAACTATTTTCTCCACAGAAGTATCCATCAAAAATATTATAAAAATACATAAAAACTTAGCAAATTTGTGCAAAAACAGAGAGCTACCAAACTTTTGCTGCTCCTCCATGAAGCACATTCCGGAAAGGAAAAAAAATAGGCTGAAAATAACTATTTTAGGAAGACCATATACTCTCTGGTTTCTCTAAAAGAACGATTGGCATGTTGGACAAACCACATTAACACAGGAAAAAAAATAAAACACTCACTGGGTCACTGAGTCTATTCAAAGAACTGACATCTCACCTCCTTTATTGCAATTTGGCAGTTTAGGAAAAAACACCTGCTATTGTCAAAGGGGTGTCTATTTTTTTTTACAAACACTCACTTTGATGGCTATACCAAAGAGATCTCTGGAGAAAAAGAGTGGTGGTTTGGAAGAGGATCAGAAGCTCCAAAGCATCAATAAAATTACCTGTGATATAACCATATCGGGGGACTTTTATTTTGGAGGGCCTTTGTAGCAAATTAGAGGGCAATTTCAGTTGTTTCTAGTGTGTGTGCCGGGTGTGTGTGTTTCTTATAGGGTGGCTGAACACTGGCTCAATGGTTAATGAAGCCATATGGAAGAGGTCAGAAACCTTTGCTTCCTGCAGAGACCCATGAGAGCGAGGATGGGGAGAGGGTACAGAATGAGAGCAGGAACAACCCGAGCAAGCAAGGGAAGGGAAAATGGAGAGAGAAGGGTTTGGAGAGAAGGTTGCAGAGTTGCAGAGATGCTTCTTGCAGAACTGAGCTGCTGCTGATGACCCCATACAGACATGTAACACATTATTTTCCCCTGCTGTAGGACAATAGATTTTTCTATTGAACAGATCTTCTCTAACAACATTAATACTCACTTTTCTTAGTGCATGTCTTTATGAGAAAACATGCTGTTACACATTCTCAGACATGCTGAGTTCAAAGGATTTATTGAAACTGAGAAGCACGAAGGGTTTAAATTAACCTCTCATTATATCAGGGTCAAAACCTCATTTTAATTAGTACTGTGTGATAAATTTTTAATTATTTCTCATACTGGCACAACGCTGCATGATATATTTGACTTTGGATTTATTCATTATAAACTGCTCAAAGAAAAAGATGCTTTGCTTTCTGCAGAAGCCTGTCCCATTATATTTTTCATGCAGAAGTAATAGCAAATAAATAGCAAGCAAGACAAACACATGGCCCAACATCAATAGTTATAAAGGTCAATAATAGCAGTTTTGGAGTGAAGCAACCAACACTTGAAGTATTGAATACATGTCAGTTAACAGAAACACTGTTTTAGACTAATACTGAGTCTTGTGGCTTTGAGATGACCATAAAATGACTTTAGTTGCCTCCAAATAAACAGGGCTGTGTGGCAGGAAGGGAGAGCAATGAAAATTTGAGTATAATGAAATTGATTTTTATTTGGGGTTGACAACACTGATGATTGATAAGTAGCTTATACAACCCTACTTCAATAATCCTGAATTATCTCTTTAAAGCTGATATTGCTAAATGTCTCAACCATCTAGGGATGCAACCATATGAGGTAAAATACTGAACCGTTTGGTCCGCTCTGCACGAGACAATGCGTCCTTATGGACCACAGGTTTTCTGTCCAGCAATTAATTTGTCATTGATGTGTTACAGGCCACTATGTGTGCGTGTGCGTGTGTGTGTGCCTGTCCAGGCAGGTGAAAAGCCCTCCCTGCAAGGTAATCCTCCACTCATGCTGTCTCACTGTTGTAACTGAAGCAGGGTTCAAAGTGCAGCCATAGTTGCCTGGTCCGCTTATTATTAGCTACTTTGGGCTTCTTATTCTAATATCTAATCTAATATCTAATATTCTTATTAGTTGCGTTTTTTGGGGTCTTTTTCCAAAAGTGCAGTCCCTGTTTTGGGCTTGTTCTGCACCCAACCCTCCACCCTAAATTATAAAATGGGTTATCATTTAATATTACAAACATCACGTAAGGCATTTCAACTGACAATTAGAATCAAAGAAGCTTTAGTAGTTGGGTGAAATCAGTATTGGGGAAAAATAAATAATAAATATCCAAAATTTAAATACATCATTCTTTGACCTGACCATGATTTTCCTCCATCAATATTAAGGAAACTACTCAACATATTGATGTATTTTATCACACTTCAGTATGTTGACTTATACAAGGAATGCTTAAGAAGGAATATCAAATCACCTCCATGTCTGTATGGAGAGAAGGGCATTTTTAATATTTTTAATTATCATATTATTATTTCTAATAAGCCATGGCAATAGGTTTTTGATATTGCGTTCTGCCCAAACTAAAGCTTAAAGAACACAATATGGATCGCGAACACAAAGCTCACCATAGAATATGTTGTTTGTACTTTTATTGTGGGAAACCTTTTTTCTTTTCTTTTTTGACAACAAACATTCAGCCTGTAATCATGCACTGTAACCAACAGTGACCACAACTTTACTTAGAGTAGTTTAAACTGCAAATGTTTCCTGCTGACACACAAAGCATTTTCAAACATTCTAAAACCGCACACAAACCAGACCTAAACTTCAAACTGCATATAGTCATGCAATGCAAATTCAACCTTCCAAGGAAATACACACAGTCCACACACAAACACAGCTGTCAAAGAGTCACACCTTGACACAAATGCAAACTGCACGCACACAGCTGCACAAATTGTCCCCGAATTGCATTCATTCACAGCCAATAATATGAGCTGTCAAAAAACTGGCAGACAGGCATGCATGTGTGCAGCCATGCACACACACACACACAACCACACACGCTCAAACCAAAATTCATGGACCATTTCACAGTATCTGGCTTTCATTGATGAGGAGTGCCTGTGTGTGCTAGAATGGCAAATATCAGAGGAAATTAGTTGTCCAGCCATGACAATCTGGCCATCTGTCTCCCACAGCAGAAAGAAATCAAATAATAGTGGAGATGGAGAAACAAGAGAAGGGCAGCAGCCATTAAGAACCAAAAAATGGGAGAATGGTGACATTAGACAGAGAATTTAAAAAAAAACGAATGGTAAGGGGGGGGGGGGGGGGGGGCAACAGACTAAAAAGACCAGCACATCATTTTAGACACAGTCCGTGACTGTGTACAACACTCATACCAGGGCCAGAGAAAAGATTAAAAGCAAACTAGCAGTTCCTGCCTGAGGCAAATGCAGCACATTGGTGGATTTACGCTTTTTATTGCTCTATGTGATACAAGCAAGTAGAGAAGAAAATCATTTAATTTACCTGTGTTCTCCCATGAAGCTGCTCAGAGCTTGACAGACGAAGGTCTTGTAGCCGGATCACAAATATCAGGGCTGTGAGTTCCACTCGAGAGATGGCTGTGTGAAAACAGATAAATATTTAATAACCAAGTGTTAGAGATGAATAAAACTTAGCAATTATCTGCATTATGAGCATTAGTAAATGTTGCTTAAAAAAATATTTAGCAAAGCATAAACAGATCGAATACAACAGAGCACACACACATAGATAAAACTTTTTGCACATTCTTGAGGGAAAGCAGATATAGGACATAGGCTCATTCATAGCACAGACACATTTGTAGATATTTTCAATGTTATGGGCTCAGAGGGAATAAGCACTGAGGAACACTAGGTAAAATCAGAGAGGGCCAGATAAGAAGAAATGTGTGTAGAATGTATTCCTTCAACAGACGCCAACCGGAAGCTGTAACACCAAGAGGCTAAAGACTTAGCCTGGGGTGTCATCAAGGATGGGCCAAGTTTAAACCAGGGTGCTGCCCCAACAGTTTTGACCAATCAGATAGTTGTACATTCACATTAATAAACTCTTTGTAAAAGTAAGATAGGCACCCTTTCTCTGACGGTGGTTGCAGCCAACTGTCTTACAGACTGCGATTTCTGATCAGATTAAGGTCCATGTACATGCTAACTCTTTCATTAATTGCTTAATAAATAGTTAAAAGGATACAACTCTCCTCTCATCTGTCTGCAAAAAACTCTAACACAAGCTAGCAAATGTTATTTCATGGCTTGATTACTAATAAGTTTATCTTAAGTGGTCCTGCTTTGGCAAAAAAAATAGTTATACCTAATGCTTTTACTTATTGGCCACAGTAGCTTAGCAAGAGTTGCTACATAAACGGGGCAGCTTAAGCTAACATGTAAGCTATAGCTAGCTGCTTGCAACCATAGCTTGCAACATGCAAACAGAAGGTGATGGGCCTAATATCACATACAATATGACATCCGTTAGCAAGTCAATAAGCCAGTGTTCTCTGCATACAACGCTGCCACCATTCAATTTTGAGTAAAGACATGTTCTCTCATAAAAATAGCCCTTTCTAGACAATTCAGACAACTTTTTACACACGGTTTGAGTTGTCAAAAAGACCAAGACCACTTCAACAGTAGACGTTTTGACATGTTGTAGCTGGAAAAGCACAGGTGTGATTATTTCCAGAGATCATGGCTGCATTTTATTAAGGTGTTCAGTTTGAGGCCCCGGTTTTGTGCTATTTGAAAACTGAGACACCATCATAAATGCTATTAGCATGGACATAGGCTGTACTTTTTCTTCTAAGACTGATCAAAATGTCCACTTGTGAGGATTACTATAAACTTTCAAAAACTGAACCAACGATAGTACAGGCCTTTGCTACACACCTAGACTCCTTGCATTTGTGGTTCTAGCATATAAAGTACATTTTACAGCAATTGTATTACCCTACAAGACAGTGACAGGGAAACTCCTATTGCTCTGGTATGGCAATATAGCCAGTAGCTTGACACTTCACGCTAAAGTCCTTTCACCTGTGTCAGCACGATCTGGCAGTGAGCTCACCTGAGCTGCCCTGATCAATCACCAAAATTAAGTCTTAGTTCCCTGAGGTCTAGTTTAAAACCCAGCTTCACCCCTACAGTGTCATGGGGGCAAAGTACAAACCAAACTCAAAAAAATACAATTCACATCCTTCTTTTAAAAAAGGCATGTTAATACTTTCTATGCATTTTGCTTTTAGACTTATTTTATGGTAATTCCCAATAAAAATGTTGGCCTTAAACTCTTGCATACAGCCATGAAACTGTGATCCAAGTAAAAAGAGTATTAATCTCAGTGGGACTGTTTAAATCAAGGTTAAAGAAAGTAAACCCACATCAGTGCAGTTGTGCTTTGGGGTGGATTTCCCCTTTCATAGCCTCAGAGGTCCCAGGAGTTCATTTGGAACTCAGTTTATCTCCTCTGTAGCAGTCACAGAGGTGCAACTGGCTCCCCTGGGACCCAAAATGGAGTCAACACACCATTTCTGTGGAGAACACTTTTCAGTGGCTCAGAAGCTGCAGCTTTTGTTCCTTTTACCACAAATTTGATGTGTCTTAGAAAGAGATGCCTCTGCAGCATTTGTGATACAATTATCAATTCTGTTTAAACTGCAGGAGAAGCACATTTCAGCCAAAGGCCTTAACACAAAGGAGGGAGGTTAAATACCTCAGTATTAACAACAATTAACCTACAGAAACAAGCTTAATAGTTTCAAAGTTACCTCCAGAGCAGCTTAGTCAAAGCTAGGAAGGATATGAACAGGCTTACCGCTTGACAACTTGAATGCAGTCCAAAAAGACAAACAAATCCCACAAAAGTAGAACACAGGTAGCAGGCCACTGGCACTTTCACATATCAGGGACAGGGCAGATGTGACGAGAAACTCACGGAAATTAAGCAACATTGACAAGCAGGCAAACAACAGTGCTAGGTGATTTTTTTTTTAGGTATTTCTATACAGGGGCTAAATGAGGAAATGAAGCCCAGGAGGACAGGGAGGAGCAGGGTCAGGTGACTGGCAGGGGTGGGAAAACTCATTGGCCCTCATTTATCAAGCGAGCGTACGTCAGAAAGTGTGCAGAAAGTGTGCGTAAGATCATTTCTACGCAAGCCTTGGCATTTATCAATTTGGACGTGAGCGGACGGTACGATCAGATCTCACGTCTGCTCTCAGTTCGTGTACGCAAATTTGAGTCAACGTGAAGTCCACACATCTGAGACGGAGAATTGTTATTAGACTACTGTAGAGGCATCAGAAGGCAATGCTTTACGTGGATAAACAGTGGTAGTGGCTTTGAAATGCGTTCACCCTGTTGGAAACTCATAATATTTTTTTTGTACAAAAAGGGGTTCCAAACGTCGATAAAAGTAGTTTCATAATTCATATTAAACTCAAAAACTATCGAAAAAACTAATAAAAGTGATATAAAGTAGAATTAAACTTGTAAATATTGCCATCTGAGCGCCGTCTCAAAACATTAATGACCTCGCCACCATGACAATAGATATAAATGTTAATTATAGATCATTTCAAAATACATTCCAAATTGCACTTTATATTGCATCACTTATGTAATAATCAAATCTACATCGATAATATATGCAAACCTGCATAGGCTACACGATTAAAATGATCAGTCAACTAAGTAATTGTGACATAGCCAAATTACAAGTAATTAATATCATGCTGTTGTAATGGGTGGGCTAACGGATCTGCAATGTGATAGGTCAGATGCCAAATTATCCAGCTATATAATGAAGAGATTTGACGGTCAACAAATCTCAACAATGGCAGATCTGGCTTTATTGGAAGACATATACGGACATGGACGACTGGAGAGGGTCTTTCGGGACCGCCAGGACCCCTTTATGGAGAATGACGCATGGCTAATTAGTCGTTATCGTCTCCCAAGGCATCTCCTGGTGCAACTGTGCCATGATTTGGAACCACGACTGCGAAGAGAAACCCGGCGCTCATGTGCCGTACCAGTCCCCGTACAGGTGCTCGCCACATTGGGGTTTTTGGCCACCGGGACCTTTCAACGGGAGGTAGGGGATAGAGCTGGCATCTCACAGCCCACAATGAGCATGATGTTACCAGCTGTGTTGGCAGGTATAAAGGGACTTTGTCCTTAATATATCAAATTCCCATATAATGATGCTCAGCAAACAGTGATTAAGAGACAATTGTATGAGATTGCTGGGTTTCCTAACGTGGTTGGTGCGATTGATTGTACACATGTGCGTCTGAAGCCGCCATCCATGAATGATTACGCATTCATCAATTGAAAGAACTACCACTCAATTAATAAGCAGGTGATATGCGATGCCAGGCTATCCCTCCTAAATATGGTAGCCCGGTGGCCCGGGGGGACACACGACTCGTATGTCTTCCAGCACCGTGGGGACACGGCTAGAGCGTGGCGCACTGCAGGGCCAGAGTCATCTCCTCGGTGAGTATAGTCTAACTAAGCTAAATTAAAAGGCCATTATACAAGCATTTCAATGAACACGTGTTTTTTTTTAACAGGTGACAAGGGCTATCCACTTACAGATTATCTCATTACCCCGCTGGTGAACCCTGACACAGAGCAAGAGCGCAGATTCAACAGTGCGCACGTGCGCACACGGGCCACTGTGGAACGCTGTATTGGACTACTCAAGGGGAGATGGCTCTGTCTGGGAGCAGCAGGGGGAACCCTACTCTACACGCCAGAAAAGGTGTGCGACATCATCCTGGCATGTGGAGTACTACATAATATTGCGCAGCACAACGGGGTGCCATTTGAGGCAACTCTCGAAGATGACGCCATGCCCAGAGAGCCGTGGCCAGCACACGCTTCTAAAATGTAAGAATGTTAATACTTCTGTTTGGCAAGTTATCTATGCTGAAGTAGACAATACACAACATTTCGTTAAACATTTTGTTTATTTTTGAAAGTTTCGTTTATCATCAACAATGTGTCATTGATGGATTTGAGATTTTTGTTGATCTCCACCAACGACCGACAAATCTCTGTCTGCTTATCCAGGACCTCTGCTGTAAGCACCCTGGGTCGTGAGGCAGCACGAGAGGCGGAGGGCGTGCGCTCTCCACCACAGCTTGGAGGTGCCTGGCTCGAGCTCTGAGGGGCTGGCTCCAGACTGGCTGAAGGCTGAACACCACTGGTGCCCGGCTCTGAAACACATTTATTTTGTATTGGTGACAATCCAGAGCTTTGTTATAATTTTTCATTAAAACTTTAAAATGAACATTGCATCTGTGAAATTATTTAAACAGGCTTCTAGCATAGACTTATAAATGTTAACCATTGTCTTCTGCTGTTAAATGTTTACCGTTAACCAACTCGGACGTCGGTAGTGAGTCCGTGTCTCCTCCACCACCGGTTATGCCAGAAATGGAGGTGTCTCCTATCAGAGCTGCCACGCGCTCCTCCGCCTGGCTCAGTTGGAGGCTGGGGTCCACCTGGCCTCCTCCAGTCAGCGTGGCGCTGCGCCTCAGAGCTGCCATCCTCCTTTTTGTGGCCAGTTTCAAATCTGACCACTTTTTCTTCACCTGAAAAAATATTTAAAAATGTTTTGATTGTTTTTATGTTAATGTTATACTATTAATAGCATTATATAACCTATACAAATCACAGATTTATAAATTAAATATGCTCACCTCACTGGGGGTCCGGGTGTCTGCTGCCACACTGTTGACTGCACCAAATTTTTGCGACTGCCTTTGATGCCACTTTTTAGGCTGCCAAATAAAATGGTTTTGTGCTGTTGCACTTGTGTGGTCAGAGTTTCAATCTCTGCTTCTGAGAAATTTCTTTTCTTAGAGTGTCGTCTCTCCATGTTGTCACCTCCAGGGGCGAG
Source organism: Centropristis striata (assembly GCF_030273125.1). Classification (NCBI taxonomy): domain Eukaryota; kingdom Metazoa; phylum Chordata; class Actinopteri; order Perciformes; family Serranidae; genus Centropristis; species Centropristis striata. The sequence goes on from NC_081532.1 coordinate 18,094,502, forward strand.
GCCTCCAGATCCGGTAAATATTAGGGCGTGACATTCAAGTTACGATTGTTTTCAGCCGCCACATTTATCAACGTCCGATCATTCTTACGCTGTGATTGGCGGGATACGATCGTTTGATAAATCACACGTGGACCCTGTCGTAAGACGAAATATACACACAGATCTGCGCTGGTTTTAACGCTCGCTTGATAAATGAGGGCCATTGTGAGCAGCTGGTGGACAGATTTGGAATAGCAAGATCCTCTTCTTCTATCTGTGTTTTACTGGCAGTTGGTAACCAGCATATATCTGTCTACTACATCCTACCATGTCACCTGCATTTTACTTTTTAATTTTTTTTTTTCTCATATTATTTTACAATTCTATAATGTCATTTAGGAGACACGTTTATCCAAAGCGACATACGAATGAGAGTTAATACAACACAAGCAAGGGTGAAGTCAAGAAACATGGCAAGAGTAAGTGCCGTGGGTTAAGTTTGAGTCCATTAGGACACAAGTGCTTTTAGGTTGTGAGAGCGATCAGTGTGTCTATCACAGTCATGAGTGTAGATCAAGAGAGAAGGTGTTCAGCAAAGAGTTTCCTATATTTTATCCTATATTGTGATCAGTTTTGTAATTGTTTTGTAACTTTGGAGCAATCTGGAACAAGAATATCCTTTGGGATGAATAAAGTTCTATCTTATCTTATCTTATCTTATCTTATTGGGTGCATTACTGCCACTTTTTGCTTTAGAGTTCGCATTCTGCTCATTAATCCTGTTTCTCAGGTCAAACCAAAGAAAACTCTACTTATTCATGCATTTGACAGGTTCATTTTTGGCCTTCCTGAGATCTTCTTTATACTTTTTACACTCCATAACTGCATGCATGTGACCCCTCAACATGACAATCCTTACAAGAAACAGATGCTCTTATATTATTTGGGGGTTTTTTGCCTTTATTGGACAGTGGAAAGTGTAGACGCAGAGTGGAAATGGGGACAAGAGAAAGGGCTGTGATAGGAAATAAAGGACCCATGGCTGGACTCCAACCGGGACTTTCAGGTACATGGCCTGTGCTGTGACCATTGGGCTACAAATGGCTACTGTTCTTGAGTGTGTCAGTTAAATTACAATGTCCAACTCTTATTCTGTTGTAACAATGTGCTTTCTTGACCTTCATAAGTTTAAGTGTTAAATTATTTAAGATGTACAGGAACCTTCCTCCTTTTTCAGTGTTCCATTCTCTTCTACAGCTTTACTCCAAACTATCCCCTTGACCTCTGATTTGCTTCATGGGACTGGTAAATCTATAGCATCTCATTTATACCTGGTGCAGGAGCCCACATAAACATTATTGACACACCTTGATGAATAATTCTGGGAGGTAGCTGTGAGACTCGAAGGCTGGAATTGAAGGATCTCTGCCTCTTGAGAACTGAAACACAACCCTTAACAGATTCAAGAATTTCCTGGTTTATCTTCGTCTACAACACAGAGCCAAGAGTTCTGCCAGCATCTCCACTCAATAAATTCACAGATAACTTGATGTTCACTTTATTGCAACAGTGTTTCTTTCTGGAATATAGACTGTATAAATAATGGAGGTAGTCACCGTGACGTCACCAATTGGTTTGTGGACTGCCCGTTTGAGATATCCAGTTCAGCGCTACACTCTTCGCCATCTTGCGTCGACATCCTGTTTTGAAATGGGGAGCAGACAATATTTGGTCTGTGGAAGAGCGAGAGAGGTCTGACGTCATTGACTACACGCCTCTCTACACCGGCAACCTGACTGAGCAAAGCCACTGCTAAGTCATGTTAGCATTAACTGGGATGTTAGTTTTTGCTAGCAAAAAACAAAAACAAAATGTACGTTACATCACTAAGAAAAATTAACAGCGACTCCTTGGAGTGTCTGTTAGTCCAACCAAACGCTGAACAAGACATTTTTAAATTAACAAAATGTTTTTAAAAAACTGTCATTAAGTGAACATACAGTGTGAAAGGGTCAAAGTTGTGAGACCAAACCAGTAAACGTCCTTTTTATATAACTTTTTTGACACGTTGCTGTGGATACGCATTGTTCTGCTTCTCTTCTGATGACGGCTCGCCTTCTTAGTGACCTGTCAATCAAAGGTAGCCACGCCCCAAATCATATGATTCTTTATCTTCTATTTTGTTCTAAATGGGGCCATTATTTACTCTATTAACATCAAATTGTCTTGAAGAAGATTTTTAGTAGCGATTGAGACCTATTGTTGTCCTAAAAAAAATGTCTGAGGTAATAAATCAAGTGAGGTTTTCTCACTTTGTATTGAAATGGATGGACTGAAATGCTTCTGCAACCTTCATCAGCACCCCCTGCTGGACTTTGTGGTAGAATGCAGCTTAAGGCACTTCCTGGTTTGCCTCACTGCTCAGACCCGGAGGTTGCCGCCTGTTCTGGAATTGAAAAAGCAGCTCCAGTTATCTGATGTTCAACATCTTTTGAACCATCAGTCTATACATATACGTTCTTTTACATGGATGGAAGAAGCTGTTAACAGATCTACTTTCCCATGAGCTCCAGTGTGTCCATGGCTCAGCCTCTGGTATATTTACTGTTGGGGGTCATTATATCAAGCTGAGCCCAAGTCATCTACATATCTTTCACCATTCCACCAACAACTTGCTCTCTGTCCTCTGCCTTGTTCCCAGCACTCATGAAACACCACTTTAGTGGGGTGCTTTTCCTCATGTCCTTTGGGGTCTGCGCAGTAGTTGGTCATTAACTGCTTCCTTCTAATATCTAGTGGCATCTCTCCCATCAGGACTGCAATGGAGGTTGACTTCCCTGCCCCACAGCACTACCTTTGAGCCTTTGCTTGTATCTTGTTAAGCTTTTCCAACAGAGTTTTTGAAGTGGAACCAGACGACACATCCATGATCAGGCACAGACCGGATCTTTGTAACACAGTTTTTAATGAAGTGAAGCTTGCTACCATTACTTTCTTGACATATTACGCAACTCTATTCAAATTATTATTGAACATTTACCCCCTCCAAAGCTCATCAGTATAGTTTTCCTGGTGAAAACTACTGTGTTGATGTGAACTGAAAATTTGAATCACCAATTATAGGGCCACTGTTGAATACAATTAACTGCTTCCTGAGACCTCACATTAATTTGCAATATATCCCTTTTGATAGTGTCCAACTATCGGCAAAAACAGATCTGCCAATACCTGGTCACACTTGAGAAAAACATCATTGATCATTTCAGAAAAGATGAATGGACATACTATATTCGCTTGTGGGCTCTAACTTGAATAGACTTTTTTTAATTGATCAGAAAGTCCTCCTTCCACATCACATCATAAGACAGTTATTTTTTCAAAGATTATTTTTGTGGCCTTTGTTGGACAATACAAAAAGACAGGAAAGGGAGAGATCCTCAGCACACTGGGTGAGCTAATAGGGCGCCCCACACACTCTTGACTTTTTATTTTATCTGTGCTTTTCTCATCTCAACAAGAGTTCATATTCCTTTCCTAAACCTACTACTTCATTGATATTTTGCTATTACTCCTCTCTTTTTAAAAAAAATTATATATATATATATATATGTAATTCGTTCTGTAACCATTTTTTCCATGAGTTTACGGATATACAGTGTAAGGGCTACTGACCTATTATTATAGGACTTTGATGGATTCTTCCCTGGCTTTTTTTTAGAAATCAGTTTAGCCTCTTTCTATGGTTTAGGCAGCCTTCCTTCTGATAAAGAACCAAAAGTTTTCCCAAGCTCCATCTTCAGGTGTATAAAGATAATGTAACATATTTGATCTGTCTCTGGAGACTTATTGATTTACATGTGGCTCTTTTCATTTCTTCTGAAGTGAATTGGAAATTGATCGGTTGATCCTCTATAACCCTTCTCCTTTTCACCGCTCCTGGATGTTGTTGCTGTTTTATTTTCTTTTATTTCAACTAAAGGTACATTTGTTTGGACAAATATAATGATAACAACTAAAATAGCTGATAAGAGCCATTTTCCATGGTTTTTTCGTGATAATGATTTTGGTTATTATCAAGAAAACCATGGAAAATGGCTCTTATGAGCTATTTAAGTTGTTATCATGATATTTGTCCAAACAAATGTACCTTTAGTTGTACCAGGCATTAAAATGAACAAGAAATTGAAGAAAATAACGGTCTAATATTTTTTTCTGTATTTGAACATGTTCACAATTTCAAATGTATCCGTCTGTACTTGCTACATCTTCTTCTGATTTTAAAACTGGGTACTCCCATTCCCTTCTGTCACCCAGCATCCTCTTAATCATACTCATCACTTCTCCTATTGGAATAGTTCTTGGCATGCTTTTGGTGTTCAGTGTTGGTGCACACAAATTAAGTCTTCCCCTGTGTGCTTGTGTATTACCTGCACGCTGCCTGTTGTGATTATGATTGCTAATGAACTGCAACAATCAATACTGACACGGCAGGCCCTTAGACTACACAAATACACCCACAGTACAGCACTATGTTGTTTAAGGTAGCTACACACTTGCACATCAGTTAGACAGCCTCACACATGCCTCCATTAACTCATCCAGCTGGCAGAAACAAATAATCAGCTGTCTCTTTAGATCACAGGAGTTGTTAGGCTTCTTGTTTTTCACTGTTATTTTGTTCTTCTCATCAGTGTAGTGTTGTAGTGTTTTTCATCAGTGCTGATATTTGCTGTACTGAAGTTTGAATAAAAGGGGAACTAATTTTACACGTCAAAATCTTCTTTAGGTGTTGGAGAGCACTACTGCAAATGTCAAATTAGAATTAACCCCTCCAGGCTGTATGACTCCACCGACCGGCATTTTACATCCATGTCAGTCCAGATTTTTTTTAAATTTGACATTTCATACATATATATATGTATATGTATGTAAATTTGATTTTTGAGATGTACATTATATAGCCGAAAATAGAAATCATTCATTCTTTCCTTTATCTATAACTCTGCAGCACATAATATCTGTACAATGACCACAGTTTCAGAGATTAGTGTCCCCACATCAGTGCCTGACCAAATGTGAAATATTCCCTTCTGTTCCTGAATTATGGAATTGAATAATGACCAAAAAGTATATTTGTGGAACGTTATGATGTCCCAGTACAGTTAACCTTTGAACTATAAAATATCATCATTCATAATTCTGACCAGTTTGTGATATTTTCATAGCTTGGTTGAGACTAATAAAAAGTATATGAATAATCAGTTAGATGTTGGTGATAGTAGGAAGGAAGCTGTTTAGTGGCCTTACCTTAATAGACTACTAGTTTCTGCCTCAGCGGTTTTTAAAAGAGATTGAGCAGTGATCCATCCTTCCCTCTGTCTTCATTCTGGGGTCATGCACTTATTTGATGGAGGTCAGTTGAAAGCCCATAACCTGCTCAGCAGGGTGGACGATATAAGGGGCTTGCCTTTGGATCAGGGACATATAGAGATACTGTACGAACAAGGGAGGAAGAACACAGAGCAGGTGGTGAGAAGCCAACCTCCTAGGAGAGGGAAAGCATTCTTTGCAAAAAAATAAGCAATGCCCACCACACGTGTCTTTAAACAATCACACACACAGAACATAGACTGTATAAATAATGGAAGTAGTCACTGTGACGTCACCCATTGGTTTGTAGACCCGTTTGAGTCATCGAGTTCAGCGTTTCATTCGTTGCCATCTTGTTTCCGATACGGGGAGCAGACCATATTTGGACTGTGGAGGAGCGAGAGGGATCTGATGATACTGACTACAGCCTCTCTACACCTCAACCTGAGTGAAGCCGCTTCTAATTCATGTTAGCATTAACTGTAGCATTAACTGGGATGTTAGTTTTGGCTAGCAAAAAACAAACATTACATTACAGCGACTCCTTGGAATGTCTATTAGTCCAACCAAATGCTAAACAAGATATTTTTAATGAACAAATAAACTTCAAATAAACTGTCATTAAGTGAAAATACAGTGTGAAAGGGTCAAAGTTATGAGACCAAACCGGTAGACGTCCTTATATATATAACATTATTGACACGTTAGCATTGATACACATTGTTCTGCTTCACTTCTGATGATGGCTCGCCTTGCTAGCCACCTTTCAATCACAGGTAGCCACTGCCCAAATCATACGATTCTTTATCTTCTATTTTTCTTCTAAATGGGGCCATTATTTACACAATTAACATCAAATTGTCTTGATGAAAATATTTTTTTACTAGTGATTGAGACCATAGTGTTGTCCTAAAAAAAAAATTCTGAGGTAATAAGTCAAGGGAGAACTTTTATCATTTTGTATTTGCCTGACACAGACAAGTGGAAATTGTCTAATAGTCAGAAAAATTACCCATTGGATTGAAATCCTGTTTGTCCAATGGAAAGTTATGCAAACAAAAGTCTACTGCTCTGAAGGCCCAATAGTCCCAAAATACACACTTGAGTTGCTGATGTCCAGTGACCTTATTATTCCAGACTTTTTGCTCAGTTGAACAGGGAAAACCATGTTTTAATAAGTAGAGTTTCTATTTTTGTATTTTTGGAGCGATATGGTTTAATTTTTTGGGATAACCAGCCTAATGGGGTTTAGTCCCAATAGGAGATTTTTCAGGGTATTGGACTGTCGGAACAATGGGACATTGGCAAGTGAATACTATCTTAAGTACAGCCACATCCAGCTTATTAATTTTCACCTGCGATCACATAATAGCTTGAGATTATTAGATTTTTTTTATTAGAGAATAATTCATGTGCAGTACCTGGTGGCAGGTAGAAATGTAAGTAAATACGTTAGAATATACACAGCTCAAAATGACGTGCTATTAAACTCATCCAATACACACTTCCTTGGCAAGTTTAATGTTCATTCAAGAGGTTTGTGAATCATTAATAGCACTTTTATATACAGGAGCCCTCAGTTGAACCAGTTTGCTATTCCAGTGAAGACAAACGGATATACCATCTCATTAGAAGCTACCTTAATGTCTATCTTGCTTCCTCGACCTCAGTCCTGTATTTCTGAGTTTATTCAACCTCGCTCCGTCTCTAATGAGCAGCATCACATGATAATGATAAATAGAGTATATGATTGTTCAAAGTTCTTACCATCCCCAATTTCTTTACCCTCATCCTTTTCCACGCACACACGCACGCACGCACACACACACACACACACACACACACACACACACACACACTTCTTTCTTGATGATGAGTGATGGAGTAGGCCAGTGCTGGTAACACTCTCCTGCTCTGTCACTCATTAGTATCCCCTCCTTACTTTGTGTCTCGATTTCTCTCACGTTATGATTGATGGGTCAGGGCAGAGCGACTGCTTGCTCATCAATCTGCCTGTCAATAAAACCTGAAAATGCTCTCAACTGCGAGGTGAATACACTGCTGCCTGTGTCTGTGTGTTTGTGTGTGATGGGTATGGGAATGGAAGCAAATAGACTGCGTAGATTTATGTGTAAAATCTTAAAAAGGGGCATAGAAAATTATCTGCTGTTAAATACAAGTGACTTTGCCAAGTGCCAATCCCTGTAGTTACTGTCGCTTTGCCTGTGAAACTTTAGTTCCTAACACAGTCAGAGTGGGTGATTTTCCACCCAACTGAGCTGCTTATTTAATTAGGCAGGTAAAAATTGTTTCTGCTGGGTTGTGTTAATTAGGGCTGATTTTTGTGCCATTTGGGCGGTTTTAACAAAACAAGTTAGGCTACATTCCAATAAATAGCTCCCTCCTCTCGTTTACGTGGTATGGATTAGGGTACTCATTTCAGTAGGATTGGCTTGACAGGCATCAATAGGTAACTAACAACAGTCGAAACTTAATGTCATTTTAGTTTATTACAATGTAGTTTCAGCTTTTTTCTTGTTTCCAATAAATGGTGACTGTACTGCTTCATCCAGTGTAACCAGTGTTGTATACTGGAATTCACAGCCAGCTAAACTCTCTCTGTCATTTTTCATCCAAGGAACAGGCAAAGTTGTATTTGGATCATGTTTAATGGCAGAAATTGTGAAACTGCAAGAAATACAGAAACAATGAATTACTACAAGTAAATATTACAAGTTTATATGAAGCCTCCTAAAGAGGTAGCGGATCTAATAGCACAGATCTATGGTCAAAGTCCACGATAGCGCCTCGCTGGTTTCATTAACAAATTACACACTGATAAACTATGGTAGAATTTGCAATCTATTAACTGTAAATAATATTTTACTTACTCATATTGCCACTACAAAGGGCTACAGACAAATGCGGGAGGAAGAGCATCTCTTGCTACCAGCTTGCTAAAGAGAAGGTAAACACAATAACATCCGGGTAACCTACATCACTTCCTGTGACCTGTCACAAAACATGGATGCCAAAAAACACCTAAATGAAAGTACTGCGCCCTCTACTGGCTCGAAATGCAACTGCAAATATAAATGAGCACAGTTCCAAGACAGTGACCCTGAATGGCATAGTTATAATGGGTCGAAGGACAAATTCAGGTGATGCCTTATAAAGAGCGCCAAAGTCTGTGTATGGAGAAGGTCAGAGTGGATCTTTAGAATTCCGCTGTGCATAACAAAATATTAAAGTTTATGGTGGATTTCATAGACTGTGTATAAATATGAATGACAAGACAACGCCCCAAAAGTGAAGCCAAAACATCTTGTTCCCCCCCTGGTGGCTGGCTCCGGCATGAACATCTGCCACCTTCCATGTTAGTGGATGGATGAAAGTTAAAATTCAAAGTAGTTGTACTTTTCCTTATAAGTTTGGTTTTAATAGTTTTTCATGCTGTACAACAGGGGTCTAATGTCATTATTGACATCTACGATTGACTCACGCTTGGTCAGGATTTTGGCTGTAAATGTGCAAGCTGGCAGCTCCTGTATCCAGGATATTTTGGCTTACTTTTCAAATAGTGGGAGAAGGTAGAGCTATGTCTTTCGATCTTAGTAGTCTATAGTCCATTCGTGTAATGATGGCAGAACAGGAAGAACAGGAAAACATGCTGTTCATCCAACATTGAAGCATTCATGCAATATTTCAAGATGATTTCCCCCTCTGCTGGTCATTTAGTCGCATCAGAAAAATATCGAAAATTAGCAGTCATTTAAGTCAAACTCGATAAAACTATGTATAGCTCATTTTGAATTAGATGAATACATTCCAGTTATGTTAATATTGGGTGGCAGGTGTAACGACCAGTGATGGCTTTGCTGGTTTGCTGACACTTAGTTATTTTTATCATGTGGGAGATATCGTAGTGTTCCGAAACTCAAATTTACAAGTCTGAGGCTGATGTGAAAAGTTTTTCCCTACTCAGCTGCTTGCAATTGGGTGATCCTAAATTATGCACTCGCAAGTTATCTCTGTAAGACTATGTGCCTCCCCGAAATAACTTTTGGTGTTGTTTATACAACATCAAGCAATCTGATGGGAAAAGTAATATAATCTTGCTGTCGGCTTCTTGAGGGTATATTATCTAACATCCAAAAAGGAATACACACTCGCCATGTTTCTTTCTGTCAAACATCTCCAGCCTAGAAGGGAGGCAAGACTTTGGATTGATCAATTATAGTTGGAAAATATGACCTGAAGCATCATCGTTACATCATCTAGAACAGTGATTCCCAACCAGGGAGGCCAGAACCCCCCAGGGGGGCGCCAAAGAACCACGGGGGGTCGCGAAACCCTCTTGATTTTAAGGGGTGTAATAAATCTAATGTCTTTAAATATAGATGAGTCAGCATTAAATTCATTAATGTGACAAAAACAACTAAATAAGGGCTATATTAAATGTTTATTTATTTATTTAAATAAAAAAATCCCTACAGAAAAGTTTAAAAAAATAGGCTATTTTGCGAGAATAAGGGCGTGTGTAACATTCCTCCTGCAGTAAACACAGAGGTAACCTGGAATAATGGCGAAGCGTCAGGGAGACGAGAATGCTGAATATCACAAAAAGAAAAAGAGAGGGTACCATGAAAGTTACATTGAGTTCGGCTTCATAGAAGCAATGGACAAAATTAGAGCCGAATGCATCTTTTGCCGTGAGAAACTGGCAAATGAAAGTTTGAAACCCTGCAAACTGAAGCGACACCAGACAACTAAACATCCAGAGACGGTGGGTAAACCCAAAGAGTTTTTCCTCAGAAAAAGGGAACTCGTTGTCACAAACAGACCCCAGAACATTATGGACAGTTTGAAAAAAGCTGGAAGCAACCAAAAGCAGTTAACAGTTGCGTTTTTTGAGTGCTCTCTTCTTATTGTGCCAGCCAAAAAGCCACACAACACTGAGGAAACACTGATTAAACCTGCTTGCATTAAAATGGCTGAGATACTATGTGGACCGCAACAAATTTAAGACTGTACCACTGTCCCATAACACAGTGAGGGGGTCGCCAAAGTTTACAACGGTAAAAATGTGGGTCCCTCTCGAAAAAGGTTGGGAACCACTGATCTAGAACAGCTGTTCTCAACCTTGGGGTCAGGACCCCAATTGGGGTCGCGAGATGATTTCTGGGGGTCGGCAAATCATTTTGGAAGTCAGCTCTGTCTCCACTGTGTTAAAGTGTTCATGTGTTAATGTGTTTTAGTCTTTTTGGTCACTTAATGTCTTTTTTTGGTCATTTTGTGGGGTTTTTTTTAGTCATTTTATGTCTTTTTTGGTCATTTTGTTTCCTTTTTTTGGTCATTTTGTTTCCTTTTGGGGTAATTTTGTGTCTTTTTTGTGTCATTTTGTGTCTTTTTTTGGTCATTTTGTGTCTTTTTAGATAATTTTGTGGTCAATTTGTGTCTTTTTTGGTAATTTTGTTTCCTTTTTTTGGTCATTTTGTTTCTTTTTGGGTGATCTGAACTGTGCATGAACTTTTAGAACTACTGATCTAAAAGACTTTATTTTTTAGGTTTATTTTTAGCACTCCTATTTAGAAGTGGGTTATACAGTTGCGTAGTGGTTACCACTGTCTCCTCACTTGATGTTCACAATCCAGATGTGGATGTGGAGTTTGTATGCTCACTCTCTTCTCTCACAGTCCAAAGACATGCAGCATAACTTGCAAGAATTAGTGACTCTAAATTGCCCATAGGTCTGTCTTTGTCTATATGTGACTGTTATAGTGTGGGGACCAGTCCAGGGTGTACCCCGCCTCTCTCTCAATGTCAGCTGGGATTGGACTCCAGCCCCCCAGGACCCTAATTTGGATAAGCAGTTAAGGATAATGAATAAATAATTTAGAAGTGTAATCAGTTTGCCTAATTATGCTATCAGAAGCCTGATATTATAAATTACAGTTATAATAGTGACAGATGGACCACTCATTTATGGAACAACGTGTCCTAAGTTTCACACAGAAGTAAACTAGACTGCCGTGGATTTAGTGACAACTGTCGCTGGCAGATCAACAAAACATCAACAAGACTTTTAAACTCTAATAGTGGCTCAGACTTTTGTTTTTCCTTAATGAGAATGGTCTTCAAAGTCTGAACATTTCATCAAAATCATTGAAGATAGAAAGTTTCTTCAAAGCTGGAAACACTGGGTTGTTTATATCTTGTGTAGCCTAGTTTCAGAAGAAATGTGGAGAAATTTGCACTATGAGGACTCCCAGTCATTTAAAAAACATCTGTGTACTGGTGCTGCTTGATCAAAGCTTGTGCTGTTCAGAAGAAGATGAGCTTTTGGCTTTTACAACAATATATTGGTGTGAGACCTCAAATTACTTTGCTGAATAAGATTTTGCATTAAGAATGATGGATGGATGTCCTTAAAACAGAATGTTTTTTTCACCAACATACAAGTTTGATGCTACAATCCCGTATACCTATATCCAAGGTAAGAAATCATATTGAAGCTCAATTTAGAAGGCAGAAGATTGATGAGCTTCCCCACAATTTGTGACTACACAGTACACAAGGCTATAGTGCCATAAATCTCTTGGACCTTCAAGAAGGCAGCATCATTCACCCGCCACCTAAATGTTACAGGAATATGTGAATAACTGGGCTTGTCAAGTGGGGGACCTCCTTTCACAGATGTTTGGATGGATTAGACCCACAACACCTCCAGGAGGCTCAAGGATTTCCAGAACAAACCATGTCACTCACAGATCTCCAAAAGTAATCATTGCTACTGTATATTAGATGTACAATCTTATCCCTAGTGTCAGCAATGGCTTTATGTTTTCTAAAACTTGAAAAGCTGACACTTCTGGTGGCTTCAAACATCTTCAACATCCTGTATCAGCACTTTTAGGCCCGTGGGACAGAGCCCACACCAAAGGTCAAATTGCAATATGTCAGCAAGCCCGTGTATTAACCCTCTAAAGACTTAACATCCCACCTATATTCTGCTGACAAACAGCCAATGCCATCATGCTCCAATTCTGTGGTCAAATCCAGCAGGTTTGAACTGGTTGAAGAGTGTGGCTATATTTCTCTTGAACTACTCTCAGCATTTATTTCTATTGGAGAATTGTTCGTGGAGGTTGAAATCATGATTAAAATGTTTATAATTTTATACATTTGCATGCATTTGCCTAACTGTCTAAGTGCATTTCTTACTATTTCAGCTTTCCTGAACCATTTTTTAATTTACTAACCCATCAGATGGCAATTTCTGGTCAACAAAGGGTTGAACATGCACTGAATTTCCTTTTTTGAGCTTTTTTCTTTTAAATGATACATGAAGCTTCATTCTGACATCACTACTTCTAAACATTACCAAGATTGTAGCCTTCACCAAGAAGTTATTTTAACCCAAACAACAACGTCCTTTTAACTCTAACCATATCATTGTATGTCTAAACCTTCAACATAGAGTTGTCAGATCCAATTTTTTTAAACTTATTTTACTTTTTTTTTTTTGGGAAGGAACTGACAAATGATGTTGTCCTGCCAATAAAAAATACATAAGTCAAATAAGTTTAAATAAGTAAATATTAATATTTTTCATTCTGGAAGGAAGTCACAAACAATGTACTGTTTTGAAAAGTGAATGGCCAGCAGGTAGTAAGTTTACTGGTTTCAAAAAGAAGTCAGATTGTATAGTCTAATGAGATTGACTGTGAGTCTATGAGAAAATGCCTGACTCCTCACTCGATTTGATACCTCAGTAAACATTTTTCCAATAAATTTCTGGTCTCAATCGTTAATTTCAAGTCTTCTTCAGTACAGGGTAATCAAATCCTCATTTTGTACATTTTGGTCCCCTTTAGTTTACAAGAGACAATATAGCAGGGTACACTTTAGGTTGAGGTTACCTTGTGATAACCAGGAGTGATCGCAGTCGGTATACAGTCATGGAAAAAATATCAGACCCTTTTTCTTCAATTTCGTGTTCATTTTATGCCTGGTATAACTAAAGGGAAATTTAGTTTAGTTTTTGGACAAATATAATGATAACAACAACAAAAAAACTCATAAGAGTTTAATTTAAGAGCTGATATCTAGCTATTTTCCATGGTTTTCTTTATTATAACCAAAATAATTATCAAGAAAACCATGGAAAATTGCAAGATATCTGCTCTTGAATTAAACTCTTATGAGTTTATTTGTTGTTGTTATCATTATATTTGTCCAAATAAATGTACCTTTAGTTGTGCCAGGCATTAAAATGAACAATAATTTGAAGAAAACAAGGGTAGTCTAATATTTTTTTTCCATGACTGTAGGTGGGCCTGCATTATGTCCTTGGATTCTTAGTCGGACCCACCATATATGATAATTTCTGGCTTCAACAAACCAATGAGTGACATGTGGTGGCTCCATCCAATGTACAGCTTAAATATATTACAATTGTTTCACCTAACAGTTAATATTGCATGTATTTTAGTGGCAGTCTTTCATGTATGTGGCATCTATTAACACGCTTATTAAAATGTATCCCCAGTTAGAAAGATATCCTAACATGTGTCTCTAATGAGAACACATTTCCAGTATGTCCCTCTCTCTCTTACTCTGTCATCTTTTAAAATACATGCCAGCAACAATGAAGTTACCATGGAGGAAGCAGTACACGCTGCATAGTGATTAACAATGGGAGTAAGAATGTGGAGTAAAAAGAGTTGATGAAAGGCAATGAAGTAATAAGAGTGTGTGAAGACGAGGTGTCCTTCCTGAATGAACTTTCACTATAGCTTCATGACCTCCTTTCCTATAGATTTATGGGGAAGCTGTCCTGCACTCTTTCAGTGTCAGATTCAATTCAGCATGATTTATTGGCATGAATAAATCAATTGGCTGCATGCATTTTCAAGAAGTGATAATAAAATAGGAATTCATCCAACAGTAATAGCTAAGAATAGATAGGCAGCAGAAGCAGCTCATTCACATTTCACTCAGAGGTTCACTCCTGAAGTGACTTCCTGGCCAAAAACTGTTCATGGCAGGGTAAAACTTGAAATACATGAAGAGTGAGCGAGGTCACAACCAAACCTATACATCCACCAAATGAGATACAAGAAAGTGAATCCCAGTAATTAAAAATGACATGACATTATACTACTTTTGGTGGTGGTAAGGGCATATCAATAATTATTGCAAAATTTGGAATTCAAAACAATACATGTGCACTGGTGTGATTGGTCAGTTTTTTTAAGCCTTTCCCTATAAGTGCAGATTAAGCCATAAAGAAGACATAAGATACCAATTAATAGCTTGCAAATCCTGATGACAGAAGTACTTTAGTTGTTGCATGAATCAATGCATTCTTTGTGCATGCATTCTTGCATGAGATGCTGTTCATTCATGTACATTACCGATTGTTACATGAATGAATGACTTCAATTACATATGCATATGCTTAAGGATCAGACTAGATCTTAATTGTTGTGTTTGAGTTAATACGACAGGACAAAAGAAGCAGTGACCGCCTAAGTGTCAAGGGGGAAAAAAACAGGATTGGGAAATTCTGCCGACTGTAAATAAAAAAAAGGAAAAAAATCCTTTATGTGGCCCATTTTAGAAGCTGTGATCCGAAACAATGGCACAAAACATTTAGACAATGAGCCTCTAAGGAGTTCCAAGCAGTTTCTGCGACGGAGGTCAATAATGGAAATAACAGTGGAGGCAGGGCAGTTAGAATGGGATAAACTAACAGTAGGAAAAGGTCAAAGGTTACAGCGCAGGAATAAAATGCTTTGCAAAGTGTCATACAGTTCAGTTCCTGTGTGTGTGTGTGTGTGTGTGTGTGTGTGTGTGTGTGTGTGTGTGTGTGTGTGTGTGTGTGTGTGTGATGTACATGTGCAGAGGGACTGGAGGGGGATTGCTGATGTCTGTTGTTTCATTTAAAAAGGTACATTTTTCACCTGAACCCTATGTGGAATAGATTCGGCTGCATATGTCTCCCTCTTTTTCCGTGTGTTGTGTGAGGAGAATTTTAAATTATATTAAGTTTGTGTATTTGTTACTGTAAATGTCACCTAATAAAGTGGTTTCATTTCTTTACTATAAAAGCATCCTCGACAGTCACTACATACAATATGGCGCTTTATTTTATGCAAAAATTTGTTTGTCACACTGATTTTCTTCTAACGAAATAAAGGTATGGGTAACTATTAAGTATCTAATAAGGAGGAATTTTATATATAACTTTGATTTGGACGTATACATATGCATATTTTAATAAAGGGCTCTTTGAGATACTAATTTTGCCTAATGATTAATTAAATCACCATTAAATACTGAAATAGTGAGATTAGTTAATCCAAAATTTAAATTTAATTTTTGAGGCATTAACTTATTTTGTCCTTCCAAGAAAAGTGAAACAGGGAGAGAGAGACAACACAAGAGAGGAAGAGGAGAAAAGATAACAAGAAAATGGTGAAAACAAGCACAGTGGGGAAGGAAAATAAGAAACATGCGTGAAAAGAGAGAAAGCAGGAGAGAGGCAGAGAGAGTCAAATTAAAGGGATTAGACAGCTCATTCCCCCTTAATTCTCTAATCACCTCCTCCCACACTGGATTGGGTTGCCACAGCAATGTTTACATGACCCCATATCCTGCTAAAGCCAAAACAGGCATGGCCCACATTATGCTAAATCCCCCATTTACCTGGCATAATCCCTTCCAGACAAACACTCTGCAGTCTGCTGTCTGGAAGTCTGGATCGACAGCCTAACAGGGTTAAAGGCCATTTACTGATGGAGAGGAGGGCTACGACTCCTGTCTGATGAAGGAGCTCGGAAAAGAAAACTGTGTTTGCCATTGGCCTGGGTGGGTCAACACGGGTTATCTGAGTGCTTTGTGTCCTCGCTGCTGAACGGCTTTACTCGACACTGTTTTGCTTTGATGTAAAAGGTGAACTCAGGCTACAGTAATACCTTTAAAGTTGCCATAGTAAGTAGTTATTGAGAACTGCAAAGCTTCTTGAACATGATGTAGATGATCGTGTTTGCCTTTCACAGCAATGGACCTCTGATAAAGTAGTGCACATTGCACCATCTGATATGGAAATCTGTAGACTTAAGTAGCTCTAAAGGGCCAATTTAGGAGGAACAAAGCAATTTATAAGACATTTTTTCATGCAGCGTGATTACATAAAAAGTCAACAAAAAGACAGAAATAGCCACAAATACCCACATTTTTGGAATTTGCATCATTCACTGTTTCTTGAAGCAATTTCTCCTGCATAGAATATCTCATATCTGTACACATTTAATTTAATTGTCTGGACTCACCACAATTTATACGCATATGTTCCATTCTGTTGCACCTCTTCACTAACGTGTCCGTGTGACATCCCATGCTTTCCAGTCGGCGTTTGCGGCGTATTGAGGTTCCTTGACAAATACAAAAAACACTATTTTCCTACTTTTTTTTCTTTTCCTACTTTTTTCTCATAAATCTGCTACTTTTTTTTACTTCCCACTTTTGATCTCGTAAATTTGCAATTTTTTTCTCGAAATATTCCCCCTCCTCCAGGTCCATTTTTTTTCCATACTTGGCCCTAATACACCGTCGTATTTTTCAAATATTCGTACATACATGTAGTAATAATTATTGTCCAAAATTAGGTAAATTAGGTTTTTTTGTTTTTGACAAACTTTTCTTAGGGAAGGACCAAGGGAAAATATTGGCTTTTATTTTTGTGGTAAAACTTAAATAATAGATCGGATTTTACCAGTTTGGTAAATATGGGCACAGGTAGACTGTATTTCTGTGATGTCCAGTGTTGTGTACAGAACCATACTTACAGACCGTAAGGAAATATTATTTATGCTTAATTTAGGCTATGCACGTATCAAGACTAATGGTAATTCTTTAAAGAGCCTGAGTAGGAGTCTACTCAGGTCAGATCCCCACATGTTGAAACTCTGTAGCAAGGACTCTATTGCAGGGTTAGAGGGACTTAGGTTGTAGGCAACAGATGAAAGTAACAAGCCCCCACATGACAAGAGTTGTACATTTTGAAGAGCCTGGATTGCAGGCTGAGATTGGAAATTGACTCAGTAGACAGGAGAAGTACGATGTCTAAATGAGCCTAGTGCCAGCAAGGGATACTCTTTCAACTCTGTCAGGTTGCCAGATTCAAAGACTTTAAGAACCCGCAGGGTTTGTGATGGTAGATTGATAATTGAGTGGTTAGAACTCTCACCTCCGGGTGCCTCCTAAAGGCTAGGATGGAGTCCCAGCACAGTTTCTTTCAGTTCTGCCTCCTGCTCTTGAAAATAAAATAAAGTCCTGTTAAGGACAAAAAACCTGGGGTTTACATAATTGGGAACACTTTAAATGATAAAATAAAAAACACTGTAGAAGTTGAATATTTAGCTTGTTATCCCATCAGACAGAAACACTTACTTAGCAACTCTACATTGTAGCGTCCTTGAGTAACAGCAGGTGAACACTGTTGGGCTTTTATCTTCTCTGAAGTTCCTCATTACCAAGAAGGTATTGCCATATTGTGACATAAACCTGCACACTCCTAAATACCTCAGCATGTAGAGGCAGTGATGCAGGGGTTGATAGGTGCATATACATATATATATAGATATATATATATATCTATATATATATAGGCTTTGCCTCACCATCAAAAGGGCAATCCAAAAATACACAGTAGGGGGTCGGTACATACAAAGACTAGTCACAAAAGGAATTCTGGACTGGTTGTCGCATACAGAAAAGAACATACAGAGATATATACACAGCTAACAAGACACAGGTGAAACTAATCAGGGCGGGACATGTAATGACAGTGGTGGGAAAACACAGGAAGTATAACTAAAGACAATCAGGAAACACTAGGATTACAAAATAAACCAGGAAATACAAAAACAACATAACATATAGAGTTATAGGTTTGAAAAGTGAAGCCAACGTGGAAGTGCCTTGAACCTGCAGTCTGTTGGATGACCAGCAGGGGGCGACTCTGGTTTAAATAAGAAGTCTGAATTTATGGTCACAATCACTAGTCACAATCACTAGTTTCAAGTCTTCTTTAATATAGCATGACCTTGATTTCGTAAATTATGGTTGCATTTATAGTAAAATAGATGATAAAGCAGGGTATTCTTTAGGTTGTGGCTACCTTGTGATTGATGAGTCCCTACCAAAGGGCACTGTGTGTTTTCATCTTATAACTTTGACCCTTTCACAGTGTGTTTTTATTCATTAAAGTGAATGTACCTTTTTGGTTGGTTTGTTGGTTGCCTAAAAATGTATTGTTTAGCATTTGGTTGGACTAAGGAGCCAGCTTTATATTATTAGCTAAATTTAGTGTCCTTCTGGCTGACATATCTGTTCATGCGCTGGTTCCTTAAAAGATGGCCACAGCCAAAATTCACAACAGTAGTCAACAAACCAATGGGTGACATCACAGTGACTACTTCCAATTCTTTTATACAGTCTATGGGCCCCAGGGGTGACACAAGTCCCCCTGGTGTGATTTGACATGATAAGAAGATGAAGTAAAGAATATTAGAACTCATGTATAAAGTGGCTGTTAACACTGCTTGTTGGAAAGTCAATCAAAAGGATCACAATCCACATCAACCCTAGCAGTGGCAGTAATGGGCTGAACCATATTGCACCCCAAAGTAACTGACAAGCCTATGTTTGCATCGAACATAGACTGTATAAATAATGGA
The DNA here is from genome assembly GCF_030273125.1 of Centropristis striata. Lineage (NCBI taxonomy): Eukaryota > Metazoa > Chordata > Actinopteri > Perciformes > Serranidae > Centropristis > Centropristis striata. The sequence continues at coordinate 18,113,599 of NC_081532.1, forward strand.
CGTAGTCACCGTGACGTCACGCATTGGTCACGCATTGGCTAGCAAAAAACAAAAAACAAAATGTAGGTTAATTACCTGAACAGCTGATTCCTTGGAGTGTCTATTGGTCCAACCAAACGCTGAACAAGACATTTTTTAATGAACAAAATGTTCAAATAAACTGTCATTAAGTGAAAATACAGTGTGAAAGGGCTCAAAGGTATGAGACCAAACTGGCCTTTTTTTTTTTTTTTACTTTATTGACATAGTGCCGTGGATACACATTGTTCTGCTTCTGTTCTGATGACCGCTCGCCTTGTTAGTGACCTGTCAATCAAAGGTAGCCACGCCCCAAATCATCTTTTCTATTTTCTTCTAAATGGGGCCCTTATTTACACTATTAACATAATATTGCCTTGAAGACGATTTTTTACTAGTGATTGAGACCATAGTGTTGTCCTAAAAACATTTTCTGAGGTAATAAATCAAGTGAGACGTTTTCTCATTTTGAATTGAAACGAATGGACCCAAATGCTTCTGTCAGCACCCCCTGTTGGAATTTTTGTTGGAGTGCAGCTTAAGGCACTTCCTGGTTTGCTTCACTGCTCAGACCCGGAGGTTGCCACCTTACATGGAAATATATCATTCCATGTGCTCACTTGATGAGTTCTGTTTAATGTTTAAGGAGGAATAAAGTCTTGACAGATATCAAGGAATGGATTGTGGACATTGTTTCTTGTCCATGGCCCGTCGGGCACCTACAGCTTCTAACCGAGGACAGGAACATGTAGCCACTGCATACATTCATATTAGAATATTCATAGTTGCTCATATAGCATTCATTTATCACACTGAAAAATATAATCAAGCTATTAAGTCGAGTATTTCTGAGAATTAGACTTTAAATTTGAGTCCGACCACATTTCTAACAGAGGAGAGATCTCAGTTGTGTATTTGTGGAATACACTCTCAACACCACACACACACATTTTATTAGACCACCAGATATAATCCAAAATCTGGTCACAGACTATTTCTAAGACAGCCCGATATGCTTCACAGCACAGGATTGGCTTGAAATTGGTTCATGACAGGTCTGCCCCAGCAATCTTTTTAGCTGGTAATCACAACAATATCGGAACATCTCAGAAGATAGGAAGATATTATAATGCAGAATGTACAGAGCAGATTCAGAGTTTAAGGTAAGATGTGATAGAGAGACTAAAGAGTCACAGAGGAGTCAGCGTTTCCTGGAATAACACAACAGTTCAGGCTGCTGTCTCTGGCTGATGCAGTGAATAAAAGATAACATACAGAAATAATTATTTTTTGTAGCACTGTGTGGGAAGACGATCCACGTTTTCACTCTGCCTAGCATAAAGAAAAAGGCATTCAAGTGCCACTGGTATAAAACTAACAGGTTGTTCAGTCAGAGCTGCAATTACACCAGGTCAAGAAAATCAGTTGCAGAGTAATAAAGAAACGCTTCAGTTGTTTATTATCAGCTGAGGTGGGTTAATGTAAAGTACAGAGAACTCAGTGGGAGTGGAATATACAGTGGAATATACTTTCATATTTTGCCAAACAACCTCTACCATGTTATAATTAAATACTATATTTACTGGATGATATCATGCCCTCTTTGTTCAGAAACAAAATAATGCTCATACCTTCTGTTTTAGTAACTGTAACTGTAAGTTAAATGCAGAAAGATGTAAGAGAGGAAAGTCTTTAAATTGTTTGTTTATCCTGACCAGCAGTTCCAATCCAATCCAAACTTTAAGCTTGAGAGCTTCTTGAAAAGCTTGGGCCTCCTGCTCCTGATAAGCACTTGATAAAAATATTCTAAAAAATATTCGACCACCCTTGTTTTCTTCAATTTCTTGTTCATTTTAATGCCTGGTACAACTAAAGGTATAGATAACAACATAAATAGTTCATATTAGTTTAATTTAAGAGCTGATATCTAGCCATTTTCCATGGTTTTCTTGATAATGATTTTGGTTATTATTGAAATTGAAGGGGAAAAATGGTCTAATAATGTATTCCATGACTGTAGTTCCCAGCATAGGTTGCCACAGTAACTGACCTTAAAGTCTATTCATTTGCTTCATGGAACTGATTTACCCAAAAATAACTGCTCAAACTCGATTTATGCAAAAAAAATTAAAATGTAAAAAAAGGAAAAAAGTATGCACTTATGTCCCAGATTCATTTATTTTAGGAAGATAAGACACCGAAAAGAGGGCAATGTCTGCCCATCAGTCCATCCATTACTGGAAAGGCATGCCCCTCCGATGTATGATTCGTAGATATTAAACTTTACTCTAGTTTTTGATTGAGCAGCAACATTTTGCATCCCAGGCATTAATTGTTGCTTGTCCACTAGAATGTGTCAGATAATGTCTATAATCAGTGATGAATGTCATGGTGCTGTACAGGACAACACTGGGTTCAGCTTTTGACTGGTGTCTTCTGATTCCTCACATCCTGACAGAGTTCCATACCCTGTCAGGAAAATGTTTCAATATAGACGCAGTGTGATGGCTTAATTGGCCTACAAAAAACTGTGACATAACGGTATAAGGTCAACTTTTGCCCACAGTGTAATTATCTGGAGAAAAACATTTTTTAGATGCATTGAATGCAAAAAGGTCAAATAAAGCCAATGGGGCTTTCACAAACAGTCTGCTTCTATAACTTCATACTAATTTGTTTTCATTCCTTCAGACACATTTTCATTATCATACATACATACATCATACATACATTCATTCAATGCATAAATTTAATATTATTACGACTGTGTACATGTAAGAGAATGTATGTTTGTTTACATGTCTAAAGGGGAAAAAAAGAAGCCAAAATATACTATTTTAATGTAAGATAACATGGCCTCGCTTGAAACTTCCAACAAGTTCTCCAACATAAACGGCAGAAGAGGTCGTGTATCAGTACCAAAAATTACGTGGTAATACAAGGTAATACGTGGTCCTTGGTACGTATGGGGGCTCGCATTTCACGGCACATATGAACATATCACGGTACTTGTTTGACCCATCCACCAGCACAATCTCCAACGGAACGCGGGAATCAGCCCTTTTAAACTTGCTTGGCTGTCAATCACTATTACATTCAGCAAGACGGCGGCGGCTGCATAAAAGTGATGAAAATTGGTGAAATTCATAAATATAGCTCGTTTTTCGCTGCCTGTGCATACAACCTTAATCAATGTTTTTGATGGGAGAAAAGGCTGGAAACTGCCCGTTTGAGGCATCGAGGTCAGCGTTACACTTGTCGCCATCTTGTGTCGCCATCTTGTTTTCAGAAACAGCAAGCAGACCACTATTAGTCCAACCAAATGCTGAACAAGACATTTTTTAATGAACAAAATGTTGAAATAAACTGTCATTAAGTGAAAATACAGTGTGAAAGGTCAAAGTTATGAGACCAAACCGGTAAACGTCCTTTTTTTATATATATATATATATATATAACCTTTTTTGACATGTTGCCATGGATACGTATTGTTCTGCTTCTCTTCTGATGACTGCTCGCCTTGTTAGTGACCTGTCAATCAATTTTTTCTTCTAAATGGGGCCATTATTTGCACAATTAACATCAAATTGTCTGAAAGTTTTTTTTACTAGTGATTGAGACCATAGTGTTGTCCTAAAAAAAATGAGGTAATAAATCAAGTGAGAAGTTTTCTCATTTTGTATTAAAATTAATGGAGCTAAATGCTTCTCCAGCCGCCGTCAGCGCCCCCTGTTGGAATTTTTCGGTAGAATGCAGCTTAAGGCACTTCCTGGTTTGCGACCTGGAGGTTGCCGCTTGATATAAACACACACAATTTTCTGTGGAATACCTACAAAATCCAGGAGTTTACCTTTTGTTTATGAACTGTTCATGAAAACAGTCTGCTCCATGACACGCTAATGAAGCAGTAAGATGGGGTTGAAAGCTGAGGAAAAGGCTGCTAAATTAAACTTGAATCAAGATTGAGGCTTGTGATTTGATTTGAGCTGGAAAGTCAATATTAATACCTGTCAAACAACTTGTTGCTAGAGTGTTCCCTGCAGCACACTTAAGAGTAGATATGTATGCAGTGAAGGTAAAGTCAAATGTAGACACACAGGTGTCTTTCGGAAACATCCAGAGAACATCCTTATAACGGAGAGATTTCATGTGGCAGGGAAAGATAGAGGAAGGTGTGATCAGAATAAAGATGATGTTATGTTGCTTGAAAGGGGGAGCAAAGCAGACGCAGAAAGAGGGAAAGTGAAAGAGCAAGTGGCGTGCTGAGAATATTAATTACACAGTACTGTGAGTACCTTAAAGTCCATTACTGCTGGAGAGCTGTCATAAAAATATTAATGAGAGAGCATGATGGAGAGAGGCTGAGAGAAGACGAAAAGCTGCAGGTTGGGAATGGAGAAAGGAAGGGGTCATGTTCCTGATTTGCAGTGGTAATATGATCTGGAGGCGGGCGTCAAGGAGAGAATTAAACCACAATTAAAACCAGATTAACAAAGAACCAGACTGCCAAAACATAAAGAGGGAGACGGTGGGGAGGAATTTAAGCAGGTGAGGAATTTAAAAGAGGAAGAATATCAATAAGCTACAAAGGAGGAGAAATGTCAGAAGAGGAGAGCACATTGAATAGGACTAAATAAGACATAGTTGGGGGAAAAGAAAGCCAGGCAACCAGAAAAAAACAAATAAACCTTCACTGATATGTTGCAGGGTAATGCATGGCACCTAAATGCTAATTGGAGTGAATGTGCCTGCTGTTTAATGCTAATACGTTTGTGATGGGAGCTAATGTTTGCTAATTACAAGATGGTGGGGAAATGCTTGTTCCAAAGACAGATACAGCAACACAAGCTGGTTGAATAATGTTTATTGGATCTGGTCAAAATCTATAGCAGTGTTTTTCCGATGTCTCAGGGTGCTATAAGAAAATGTGGAAATTTTGTGTCGATACAACACTGTCAGAATCTTGATTTACTGTTTATTGACCTGCGGATATAACCTGGTCTCCTATCTGAGATCTCCCACCTTGTAGCATTGGGTATATTGACTTGTGGTGTAGACAGCTGCATTGGTTTAAATGGGAGCATATCTCCCCCTTCACCTGGACTGGATGTCTTCCAGTATTCCCAAGGCTCATAGAAGCTCAGCACTGTCAATGCCAATCACCAAAAGCACAACTCACACTTGCAAAATAGATGCAAGTGCACAGATTTCACAAACATTTATTGGGGCTGATGGAGAGGGAACTGAAGAGGTCCTTGTGATGTCCTGTATGATTGATTAGAGGTTCTTCAGGCTGCCTGCAGGACAACATGCTAAGAGTACCACCATTAGTTAGACCTATTGAATGCCCTGTTGACCTATTAAGTTGACTGAGGCCTCGTCCTCAACAGAAAATCCCATTCACACAAGCACTATTTAAAACAACGTATGGAAGTATCTTGCTATTGCCTCTGTAACCACTGTAACATGAAATCGATGGATGGATGGATGGATGGATGGGAACTTTATGAATCTCTTGGGAAGGTTCCATCAGCAAAATACCCATTATTGTTGCACCTATTGTGGAAGCCCCAAATATGTCCATAAAAACAAAAGCCATCCTGTCTGGATTAATAATGTCTTCCGGAGGTGCACACAGCTTGATGCACCTTCGCCAGGAACTGTGTCTAGAAGGCTGATGGCTCTTGGGTTGACTTCACACAGATCGATTAGGGCTATGCTAACTGCTGTTTCTAAATTAGTATGTGCCCAAAATTAAACAAAATTTCTGTGATTGAAAACCAATTAAATTAATGATAAGAATGGGAAATAACATGCTGTTCATGTGTAGGGTTAGGGTGAGCTTGGACAGATCAGAGCTATGCAGTACAGGAGATTCTCACCGCTGATTTCATGACACAGCATCATGTTTAATCCCATTAAAGTGGATGAGTTCTAAAAAATCGTATGTTGCGTAAAATGTTACGTTAAAAGTAGTTTACTTTTATTTTCACATGGGACATGAACCCGAATGCCGTTTGTTCCACCCATTCACCTCCCCTTCTTCCCGCCCCCTCTGTGGTATCCGCTATTTAAACTCCACATCGCCGTCGATAACTACTACATCCATGGATGCATTAACATCACTGAAGGCCCCATCCCTAAGTGGATTGACACACTATATTTTGCCTATAAAAACTCAATACAAGGTCATTTTTGGCTCTGTGGCCATTGATTCGCACCATTGTATGTACCAATAAAAACCATTAACTATGTGCATATCACTTTTGTGTGTCTATGACCTTAGGCAAGGCCTCGGAGAATTTTTTTGTTTTGTTTGATTCTCTTCCTTTTCTGAGCGCCACTTGGGTGTGAACGCTTCATTGTTGCTATTAGTTAGCTTTTAGCCTTGTCTTGCCTTTCGAATGAAAGATATAGGAGGAGGGGAGGGGGCCTTTTACCACCAGATGTCTGTGTTGCAGCGTCATGTGCATTACGGTGTGTTCCCCCATGGTGGAGGCCCTGGAGCTGTTGCCCGGGTTAGCCCCTTCATTAATGCGCCCCCGACTACATCAGCAAGATGTCTAAATTTGAGTTGTATTTTGCCTGTACAAACAACCTATATTGACGTTTTTGATGCGAGACCAGTCTGTGCAATATGATTGCACTTTGCTGCTGATGTAGCCTGCATAACCTTGCTCTTACTCAGAGTCGGACATACTTAAAAGAACTTAACTGACATTTAATCATATCAGCTTCCCCTTCTAAGACATAATCTTTAGCTTTCATACATTCTTTATTCCTCAGTGCCACTCTAAACTTTAGTGAATTACATAATAGGATGGAGAAAAAGGCTGTCCAGAAATCTAAGATTATAGCATTAGGTGTATTGGCAGGGATTTTCCTGTACATCTATTTTTGTATTTGTATGTAATTTTAGATCAAGGAGATAGAGGAACGTTTCAAAAGCAAGAGGTGTGGTGAAAAAAGCTGTAAAAGTATGCTAAAAATAAGTCTTTGTTGTCTAGACACAGTCACGCACATACCACACATCTCTTCTTTTGTATGCCTTAGAAGGATGACAAGGGAAAAAAGAAATATGAAAACAATGGACTTATGCTTATGCATATTTAATCTGAGGGAGGAAAGAGGGATAAAAATTATTTAGTTTGTGGTCTAGGCACTCTAGTGGAGTGTGTTTGTTTCTTTTATGGATCCATTCTATGAGGAGAGGTAAAGAGGTTTATATGGGCAGCAGCAGGGTTTTATATCGCATATAGGAAGGATGAAAACAACATGACCATTATCACCGGTCCAGTCTTTACAGTAATTTCGAAATGTTGTCTATTTGTGCGATGAGTGCAGGCCTTTTTGCCTTAAAGGACACAAGAGAAAGAGTGCAGACACTCATAACTCAAATTATTTAAATTAAGCAGAGGGTCATGAACTTTACAGTGGCTTCTTTGCTGCAGTTATTGTCTGCTAAGTGCTTTAAAAAGGTACCAGGTGAGTACAGGGTTTAATTTAAAAAGTGGTGTATTTAAGACATTAACCCTTCATCTGCACTGTTATCAGTTTAATCACAGCAGTAATATGAATGGTATCATCAACCCTTCAGCACATTCTCCAATCATTTCACTCAATTCCATTTCACATTAAACCACATGGCTGTGCTTTTTTTTTCAATTTCATTTTGAGCAGATTTCACCTCTCACCCTGAGTATCAGTCTAATAAAAATACTTGCTCTCTTGTCAAATGGCGGGCCTTCTGGGGTTGTTAGAATCCCAGTAGGAAGCCCATTATTTTGGAAAATAACCCTCCACATGCTTCCTCTCGTCTTTTGCTGGCCTTACATTTTTCTCTTTCTGCTTTTCCTTTCTTGTTTCTACCTCATGACAGAGCTAATTTGGAGGGTGCAGGCGTTTGACCTGAGGGCGAGCTGTTTCCTCGTTCATCTCTATATCTCTGAGTGTGTATATGTGTGCTTTTATTTGTGCTTGAGCCCTGAGTGTTGTATGCTGAGTAATTAATTGTCTCCAAAGCATGTTGTACAATTGTTTTGAAAAGTGCTGTATGGCTAAATGATATTGCCCTAAACTACTTAATCTGGCACACATGAACACATGTACCAGGAGTGTTGTTATGATCCGACAGTCAGTCAGGTTGATGTCCGTTTTGATGATCTTGATCTTGCCATCCTCAGGGCAGAATAGCATTCTGATTTTCCACTTGCAAATGCATTAATTGAGTCAAAAGTTAAGTTAAAATTCAATAATGCAATTTGCATTTAGATTTATATTCCTAGCATGGACACCTTTCTGACAAATTCAAATATTAATTCAGATTTTTTTTTAGGCAATTCAAATAGTATAGCCGCATTGTTTAACAAAAAAGTAGGCCTTAATACATCTGAAAATTTAGTTTAAAAATAAGTGAATAACTGGATTCACAAGCTGAACTAAGAAATCATACTTTAGTCAGCGAGTAATTCAATTTCCTATTTACATTTACATTTCCCTGCTGTTTGTCTTTTTCCTATTACCTATAACATTTTCTTAGTCATTTAGCTTTTCCTTTCTTTCTGCTTTTCCATTTAGCCTTTCCATGACACATTGGATAAATTAGTTAAACCAATGAAAACTAACCATTATAACAAGCTCTTTCTTTGGTTTCACCTGGCAAACCATGCCAGTTTCCTATAAAACATAGCTCTTTTTTTTTTTATGAAAAAAAATGATTGCATACGGACTTACAAATGTTTTCCTAATTCTTCAAATGAAATGAGAGGTTAAATGGCTCTCCTGCCTGTTCATTATGGTTCTCCAAAAAAAATGTTAAGGTTCCATCAAAACTTAAATTGGGCTGCAGCTGTGGCTCAGTTGGTAGAGCAGTCGCCCACTGAACGAAGGTCAATGGTTGGATCCCTGACCATGGCAGCCAACATGTCACATAAAAAATTTTAAAAGTATGTTGAACCCAAAGTTGAGTTCATCGTGTGTGAATTAATTCCTGATAGTGGTAGGTGACACCGTTTAATATGTGAACGGGTGAATGAGCGCTGTCTGTAGTGTGAGGCACTTGAGTGGTTGCAAAGACTAGAAAATCGCTATCTAAGTGCCGTCCATTTTACCATTTGAGTTCAAAGTTTGGACAATTACAGCATGTAGTTACTCCGACAGCACTGCAGCCTCTTTTCCATCACGCTTGGCAAACACAGCACAGCAAACTACACAGCCGCATTGAGGCAGTGTGGGCAGACATTGTTTGTCTTAATGTAATTACAGTCTATATTGTTGGATTAATTTGTCCATACATCCATTTTTCTCCTCCATCCAGGTCAGGTTGCTCTCCTCCATTTCCGTGTTCCCCATGTCTCGGAGAGTTGCAAGAATGGCAACCTGTAGACAGCTTGGTCCTTTTGTGACAAAAAAAAAAAAACTAGATGTCAGTTTGGGGGCTTGTCTGGGATTCGAACCCAGGACCTCTTGCGCCCTAAGCAAGAATCATAGAAATAGCCCTTTCCCTCCTATGACAGAGTGATCAAATACTTCAGGTAAATCTGGTCATCTGTCATTAAACTCTCATAATGGTAACCTCAAATTATCTACCAAGTCTGAAAAGCATAGTATAGAGGGTTTCTTAATTGTTTTCATTTCCCACACCACAGACCTCCATTTGATCAGGTTGTGTGCACAGTGGTGCATTTGGAACAGTTTTGTTGTTGATTTAGCTTTGAAGGAATCATTGGTGGTGAGAGTGAAGTGTCTGATTAGAACTGCCATTCTTTTGCATTCTATAAGTGGGATAATTTCCAGGAAAATTTAATTAGGGTGAAATTAAACCATTCTTCACCTTGTTCTGAACACCCCTCAGGTACCGAAACGTGATTAGAAGAACCAAATGCACATTAGTTTCATAAACTACCTTAACTTGACCTTGCTGTGCAGGGCTCCATACTGTCAAAAAAACTACCTTTTAACCCATCAAAACAACATCTGACATCTGTTACAGCATAACATTAAAGTGGCAAAGCCTTCTTGCTGCCAACAAAAGTAAGGTGACGTCAGACAACATGACTCTACTTTAACATGGGAGATCGATTTTTGATTTACTTTGTAAACTGTCCTGTAACATCTACCTCATGTATCAGTTTATTTGCTGGCTTAATGATCCTGAAAAAAAATCAAACATAAGTTATGATGAAACCTTGTTTATTAACAATCTTCTTGAAGACAATTACATGTTAATAGTGTAAATAATGGCCCCATTGATAAGAAAATAGAAGATGAAGAATCGCATGATTTAGGGCGTGGCTACCTTTGATTGACAGGTCACTAACAAGGCGAGCTGTCATCAGGAGAGAAGCAGAACAAGGTATGCATGGTACTGTGGCAATAAAGTAAAAAATAAAATAAAAGGGACGTTTACCGATTTGGTCTCATAACTTTGACCCTTTCACACTGTATTTTCACTTAATGACGTTTTGTTCATTAAAATGTCTTGTTCAGTTTTTGGTTGGACTACTAGACACTCCAAGGAGTCATTTTTGTAAGTAATTAACATAGATATTGTTTTTGTTTTTTGCTAGCCAAATCTAACATCCCAGTTAATGCAACTGTTAATGCTAACATGAATTAGCAATGACTTCTCTCAGTCAGGTTGCCGGTGTAGAGAGGCGTGTAGTCAGTGTCATCAGATCCCTCTCGCTCCTCCATAATCCAAATATGGTCTGCTCCCTGTTTTCGAAAACAAGATGGCGACACAAGATGGCGACGAGTGTAACGCTGAACTCGATGCCTCGAACGGGCAGTCCACAAACCAATGAGTGACGTCCATTATTTATACAGTCTATGGGAGGAATGCTCCCCTGGTCACTCTTCCATTCAGAAAAATCTTCACCTGGCTTGGACCATAAAGGGCCAATCACAACTTTTTATCTCAATACGGGTTCGATAGAATGTTTTGTTACCAGGTTTCATGTTCTTCCTGCTTGAAAACGGACCAACAACTTCCCCAACATGCATGTGTCACTCACCACTATGGCATGTTTAGTTGTTCCGATTGGTTGGGGGTCTCGTTTCGTTGCTCTGACTGGTTGTAGGTCCATTCAGAGGTGATTTTAGGTGCGCTCTTTACTCTATACTACCCTTGGAAATTAATAAAAAAGAACAGAAAGGTTCCAAAGTGAGACAGACACCACTGAGCAGGTTGTCAGGTATTCAGCTCAGGGTTTACCGGAGTAGTAACAGTTCATATTATGGAGACCTTCCTTGTTCCTTTGTTTTAGTTTATACAGAAAGAGTCAAACTGACAGAGACATTCTTACAGTCCTGTCAGTGTGTGTGCGTGTATGTGAGCCTGCATTAACTCAGTGGAAATGCCAGCAACATCAGTCAAACTGAAGGTCAGACTTTTACACTAACCTTTAGACCTTCAACCTCTGTCTATAACTCTCTTCCTCCTTACTTCCTTCTTTATATAACCTCTCTCTTACTTTTGCTTTTTTTGTCTCTCAATTAAGTATTTTACACAGATTGCACAGATTTATAATATTGAACAATATGATAAAGGGGAATATGCTATTGTCTTACAAATGAAACAGAAAAGATGTTAGCCAGTTGGTTTGATTTCTACATAATATCCACAAAGTTAATGAGAAATAGACCTGCCGACCTCACATCTGTACAACAAACATGAAGACACAACCACAAGATTACCATCCCAGTATCAGGTGAAAACAGCAAGTCTGGCTTTTTTTTTAGGTAGGTAACAAAATCTACTGATTGATCTACTGAAATCTACTGATTGAGAAAGTGACGTCGCCTGCGACAGCATAATGCGACCTGATGCAGCCCCTGAAGTGAGACACAGGAAATAGAAATACTGCAAAATAATAACGTGACTAAACGAGACGAAAAAACCTTATAACAGTTTGTCTCGTTTTAGTCAACGAAATTTCAGCAGAGTTTTTATTTTGTAAACCACATTTAGTCTTGTTTTTATCCGTCAACAATATTGCATTATATATTTAATTATAGTTATCGTCACATGACCAGCATTTACGCTGCCTCTCATCTTGTTTTCGTCACGTGATAAAGGTTCTTTGACAACGATATTTAGTCATAATTTTCATTGACGAAAGCAACACCCGATCTGCATTGCTCTGATTGGTTGCAGGTCATGTTTCATTGCTCTTATTGGCTCTTACTGGTCTATTCAGAGGCTTTTCCGTCTGTTAAAAACTCCTTGGAAATAAAAAGTGAACTGTGAGGTTCCAGTCTGATACTCATTAGTAAAGTATTCTTGCTATGCCGGGATATGGAATTCTAACTGTGTCAGTAAAACCTAATTTTACCTCCAGAGAGACAGGTTAGCTCTTTAGCATTAAGCCTGGAAATTCATAAACTAAGCTATCCAGCTACTGACTATATCCTCATATTAAGCAAGTGGTGATGATCTTTTGACCTAACTCGCAGCAAGAAAGTGAATTAGTGTGTGTTTCAAATGATCAAACTATCCCTTTGACATATGCTCCACACGTATCAGTTTGCAAATCGCCTTCCAGCTAAATGAGAAATCTGATTGCACATCATCATCTGACTCTTCCTCCGTTCTCATTGATTCAGCCTGTTTGCTCTTACAGCTCTAGATAGACAGATGGATAGCTGATATAGATGAGAAGTGGAGGTTTTCCTCCCAGAAGGATCGGTCTCTCCGGTCAAGTATTTCCTGGAAGAAGATGTTACACAGAGCGGACAGGATCCCGGCAATCCCACAAACTCTTAATCGATCAGACTAACCAGCAGTTTAGGTTTCCATCCAAACAGAGTGATATGTAAGCATATCTCCCTCACTCTCTCTTTGTCTGAACTTCTCTCTCCATACTTGCTCTTCTTTCTTCACTTGTGTTAGTCGCTTCTCTGCTCCAAAGGTGATTCAATAAAGTTTAACTGGTTACCAAAATTAAATTGGACGTATAAGTTGATGTATTATTGCTCTCTCTCTCTCTTTTGATTGTAGTAAATAATTAGCAGGTTGCTTCTGAAACTTTAATTATATTTATGGCATAAATTATCTGCTCTAAAGGAGAGTTTATGTACTTTTTTTTTTTAATAAACCATTTTGAAAGCATTTTCTTACGTAATCTTTCCCTACATTTAAAAACAAATCAGATATGTAAAGACCTCACGGCTGAGTTATATATTGACACTTATTAATGTTGGCTTTTAATCATCCTTCAAATGTCCCATCTGTCTCATCTAACACTTTAGTGTTTTTTTGAAGTGAAGCAAAAGCACCAAGACAAATTTAAAAGTCGGGATGGATCCGATGGACTTAACCAACATCACTTGAACATTTATTCAACATAATTAGTGTTAAAGTAATAAATTAATAAATTATATTTGAATCCTAAGATTTCTAACGAAGCCAAATGGCATTTTTAAAACTCCTGGGTGACATATATTCATCTAAATTCTGTAAGTACCTCAGTATACTAGATTTCATTTGAGTGGCATGTGGTGTGTTTGCATGGACAAAGGATTCACAGGAAATAATAATCTTTCAGAGTATAATGTTAAAGTTATAATGGCCGCTATTAGTTCTAGTGTATTTAACAGTCAGGCAGATATACTGTAATGCTAGATTAGATGCATTAATTGTTTCCTATGAAACAACTATGTGAATGCTGGATTGGCTCTAAAGGATTATCACTTCCCTGCCTGTCAATTACCTATTTAGCTTTAATACTTTTGTGATTCACCATCTCTCACTCATATTTACAAATTACAGATATGTTTTCTATGTTCTCACTTACTACAATGTGAGTAACAGTTAATTGCCAAATGACTGTTATGTAACAGATGATTGCAGAGAGAGAGAGAGAGAGAGCAGGTGGTGACAGAATCAGAAGTAGAGATGATGAGGGGGAAAGAAATGAAAGGAGAGGAAAGTGTGGGAGAGAACAAAAAAACATATTCCTCTGTTGTATACAATCCTCCCAAAAGGATCCCTGTATTAAAGACTTGAATTATAAAAATAGACAAGTCATATCCAGACTCAGGCTGACAGGTACACAAGCGAATAATGCAGACGGAAAAAGAAGAAAAAAAGGAAATAATTATGTAACACATAAAATGTCATACATTAAAAATTTGACTTTTTCCCGTATAAACAAGTATAAATGAAAATAGAACAGATCTACTGCAGCTTGGCTGGAACCTGGCTCTGTGCATTCATGGTCAGTGAAGGATGCAAACTTAACAGGTGCAGAGATATTTTCTCACCTCTTAACTCTAATAATTAGTGGTCACACTTTAGAACAATTATAAGTTGCACAATTGAATCCAATTCCTTGAGACTACTGTTCCTCTCCTGTGTGGCCAAAGTTGTCCAATTAGTAACCTCTTCTTTGTTATAGTTTTTCTCTCTTGCACAATCTCTTCTGCTTACATTACACTGCCATCTTCTGACAAAAGAACGTTTATGAAGCTTTGTTCATTAGCTCTAAACCAGTTGATGGAAACGTATACACACAATTTTACCTCTCACAAACACAAAAAATACCTCTCATATTCACAATTTTACCTCTCACATACCAAAAATACCTTTCACAATTTTACCTCTCACATACACAAAAAATACCTCTCACATTCACAATTTTACCTCTCACATACAAAAAAAAATACCGCTCACATTCACAATTTTACCTCCTCCCCCAAACGGTCCTCGTCCAATCATACTTTAGCAACGGTTACTAAGAGAAGAAAGTTCAACAAGCTTTGAGCTCTGAGCAACATGGTGATACGGTGTGCATACAGGATTTGTAAATCTGACGACAGGTAGCCTAAGAGTTTAGCAGAAGAAGTGTTTTTTTCTCCTTTTCCAAAACTGTAGAAACAAAAGTAGGGTTGCTGGCTGTGGATTAAACAATGTGGGAAACCCTCACAACCTAATATCTCGAAGATCAAAAGACACACAAATGCCTGCTCCAAGTTAAACTGGTAGCTAGCAAACATGAGCTAACTAACGATTGCCTATCTATATTAGATGAGATAACCCAAACCAAATTTAACAGCTATGGTTCATGTCATCTATAGTACCACTACTAGTGCAGAACTACTCCAACAGACTTATGTTAATGACACTGTCTATGAATTTAGCATGCTAAGATAGCTAGCAATTTGTGAGTAGCTTAAAATAATACAGGGTTGTACAGTGCTAAAAGCTAGCGTCACTGAATCCCACATCGCCCAGCTGTGTTAAGTCATATTTTTCTAATGAAACTAGAGTCTAACTTCTTATCATTCAAACCGTATGGTGTGTAACCATGTACATTAGCCTCTGGTAACTCTCAGAGTTGGCTAAAGGATGCTAAAGCCGGTGAATCAGCCTAGTGCTATCTTTTTACGGATTGGTCACTTTCATCACCTCGCTGTAAAACAATGGGGGCTGCTGTTTTTTTTTTTCGGGGGACATTGGATGTTTCTGGGTAAGCTCACAACTCCCCCTCTCACAACCTCTCACAAAAACATGCATTGATCCTGGTCGCTATAGTGCCTCCCTCTGGTCGGTCGGGGCGCCTGTTGGGGGGGAGAGGAACCGGTGGGAATAACGTGATCCTCCCACGCGATACATCCTACCGGGGAATTTCCCCCTGTCAGGTGTCAAGATGCGGTCTGCTAACGCCACATGTATCAGAGGAAGCATGTGGCCAGTTCAGGGCTCTCCCCAGACCGACAGGGACGAGGTAGCACCCAGGATCACAATGGGAAAAACTGGGTGATAAATAAAATGGGTTACAAAAATCATGGGATAAAAATAAAAAAAAATAATAAAAAATCATCAAAATCCTTTTCATCAATCCCCGTTTGAAAAGTCAACTATGATCTGCCCTCAATTTCTGAAGCTTTCTTCTTGCTGTTCAAGCAAAGTTCTGTAGAAGTCATTTTTTGCTAGTCCAACTGTAATGGGTGTGAGGTTGGACCCAAGAACAGCACAGACTGAGACCAGTGTTGGAACAGTTAAACAGTTTATTGCTCAGACAGGTTTGCAAAAATCCACAGCCGGTACACAGGTAACAGATCACACACAGAGTGAAGCCAATCAGTCCCACTTCCCAGCGGAGACCTCCGGGGAGGGAATCCAGCAGGCAGGAAACAGACAAGGGGCGAGCAGGCAGAGTAGTCAGGGACGGAATGCAGATCAGGTTACCTGGGCAGAGACGACGAGGATAGGTCAGGGACAGGCAGGGTCGATACCAAGGAAGCAATCCGGGAAAAAACGCGCGAGAGCTTAGCATGCTGCTGAAGACAATCTGGCAAGGACTGAGGGGAAGGAGTGGGTATAAATCAGGTGAGGGAACACAGGTGAAGGTGGTTGCACTGATTAGGTGGGAGTGGCTGGCAGATGATCAGGTGAGGGAGCACAGGTGAATGTGGTTGCAGTGATAGGTGGGAGTGGCTGGCAGGTGAGTGGAAAAGTACTAGCAGACAGGCAGTGGGGATGGAAAGCCAGGAGCGGATCATGACAGTACCCCCCCCGGCAAGGGACGGCTCCAGACGTCCCAGACCGAGCCGGGAGGGTGGAGGGGGTCCGGAGGAGGGCTAAAATTCCTCAGAGTCCCCAGAGTCGACATCCTCCTCAATAGAAGAGGAAGATGAGCAGGAAGAGGCAGCCACATCGGTGCCCCCATCCACCAGGGGATCAGACGACCCCTCCGCAGGGGAACCTGCAGAAGGCGGAAGAGAGGACGGGGCAGGCTGGTCTGGATGCAGACGATGAAAGTCAGATATGAGCCGAGGATCCACAATAAACCGAGCTGGCACCCAGGAACGCTCCTCCGGACCGTACCCCTCCCAGTCAACCAGATACTGCATGCCACGTCCACGGCGACGACAGCGAAGGAGGCGCCTGACAGCATACACAGGACCACCATCAATGAGCTGAGGAGGCGGAGGAGGCGGCATGGGAGGAACCAGAGAACTCTCTCGGACTGGCTTGATCCTGGAGACATGGAATGTAGGGTGGATCTTCATGGACTGGGGAAGCCGAAGACGTACTGCCTCTGGGTTGATGATGCGGGAGATGGGAAAGGGCCCGACAAACTTGGGAGACAGCTTGCGGTTCTCCACCTTGAGGGGCAGGTCACGGGTGGAGAGCCAGACCCTCTGGCCAACTTGGTAGGCGGGAGCAGGTATGCGGTGCTTGTTGGCGGCAGCAGCATAGCGGTCAGCAGATCTGAGGAGAGCGGTGCGTGCCCGCTCCCAGGTGCGTCGGCAACGGTGAACAAAAGCTTGCACTGATGGGCAGGCAGCCTCCCTCTCTTGGTTGGCAAACAGTGGAGGCTGATACCCGTAGGCACACTGGAAGGGGGAAAGACCAGTAGAGGAGCAGGTGAGGGAATTGTGGGCATATTCCACCCAGACAAGCTGCTCAGACCAGGAAGCAGGGTTGTGGTTGGTCAAACAGCGAAGACTGGTTTCCAGGTCCTGGTTCTTTCTCTCTGTCTGTCCATTAGACTGGGGATGGAAGCCGGAGGACAGGCTGACCGAAGCCCCAACCAGACTGCAAAATTCCTTCCAGAACATGGACGTGAACTGGGGCCCCCTGTCAGAGACAATGTCAGTGGGAAGTCCATGGAGGCGAAAGATGTGCTGGATGACCAGTTCAGCTGTCTCTTTGGCAGAGGGAAGCTTGGGAAGGGGAATGAAGTGGACCATCTTGCTAAAACGGTCCACAACTGTAAGGATTGCAGTGTGGCCCTTGGATGTAGGTAGACCAGTAACAAAGTCCAAAGAGATGTGTGACCATGGGCGATGAGGAACAGGCAATGGGTGCAGGAAGCCAGCTGGTGGGTGACGAGATGTCTTATTCTGGTTGCACACAGGACAGGCGTTGACATAGCCACGGACATCCTCCTCCAGCGATGGCCACCAGAAGCGCTGCTGCAGGAAGTCATGGGTCCGCTGGATGCCAGGGTGACAGGTGAGTCGGGAAGCGTGCCCCCACTGGAGCACATCAGAGCGGAGGTGAGCCGGCACAAACAAACGGTCAGGGGGACAGGAACTAGGACCAGGCTGGTCTTCAGTGGCCGCCCGCACCCTCTCCTCTATCTCCCAAGTGACAGAAGCAACGAGACAGGAGGCTGGGACGATGGTGGAGGGTTCAACTGCTTCATCTGGACACTCAGGAAACTGTCGGGAAAGTGCATCCGGCTTGATGTTACGAGACCCGGGTCGATAGGACAGTGTGAAGTTGAACCTGTCGAAGAACAGTGACCAGCGGGCCTGTCTGGAATTCAGTCTCTTGGCAGATCGAATATATTCCAGGTTGCGATGATCAGTCCACACGGTGAATGGCACCTTGGCTCCCTCTAGCCAGTGCCGCCACTCCTCCAAGGCCAGTTTCACTGCCAGGAGCTCCCGATTACCAATGTCATAGTTCCTTTCAGCAGGAGTTAGGCGGCGGGAGAAAAAGGCGCAGGGATGGACTTTCTGATCGATGCTGGATCGCTGAGACAGAACCGCCCCCACCCCCACACTGGATGCGTCCACTTCCACAATGAACTGGCGCTCAGGGTCGGGGATCTGGAGGATGGGCGCAGTGGAGAAGCGAGTCTTGAGAGTGTCGAAGGCACCTTGTGCTTCGTCAGTCCAGCGGAAGGATGTGTTGGATGAGGTGAGGGCCGAGAGAGGAGAGGCAATGGAGCTGAAACCTCTGATGAAACGCCGGTAGAAGTTGGCGAATCCTAGGAATCGTTGCAGTTGCTTGCGTGTCTCTGGGACTGGCCAGGAAGTCACCGCTGAGACCTTAGTCGGGTCCATTTGCAAACAGTCTTTGGCAATTATGTACCCTAAGAAGGAGACTGAGGGTACATGAAATTCACATTTCTCGGCCTTGACATAGAGGGAATTGTCCAGGAGGCGGCGGAGAACAGATCTGACGTGGGTGACGTGCTCCTCTAGGTTCTGAGAAAAAATCAGGATGTCATCCAGGTAAACAAAGACAAACCTGTTCAGCATATCCCGGAGCAGGTCATTAACCAAAGTTTGGAAGACAGCCGGGGCATTGGTCAAACCAAAGGGCATCACAAGATATTCATAATGCCCTGTAGGTGTGTTGAAGGCCGTCTTCCACTCATCCCCCTCCCGGATGCGAACCAGATGATAGGCGTTTCTCAGGTCGAGCTTGGAGAACACGGTTGCCCCCTGGAGCAGTTCAAAAGCGGTGGAGAGGAGTGGGAGGGGATAGCGGTTCTTGACAGTCATATCATTGAGACCACGATAGTCTATGCAGGGCCGCAGAGACTTGTCCTTCTTTTCCACAAAGAAAAACCCCGCTCCAGCAGGTGAAGATGAAGGACGGATGATCCCTGCCGCTAGGGAGTCTTGTATGTACTCCACCATGGCCTCTCTCTCAGGGGCAGAGAGAGAGTACAAGCGTCCTTTGGGAGGCGAAGTGCCAGGGAGTAGGTCTATGGCACAGTCATAGGGGCGGTGAGGTGGCAGAGAGGTTGCCTTAGCCTTGTTGAACACCTCTTTCAGGTCATGATAATCTTCTGGAACTCCGGTGAGATCTGGGGTAGGAACAGGAACAGGAGAAGCTGGTGACAGTGACGGTGTTCGAAGGCAGGTCTGCTGGCAGGTCTCACCCCACTCCCGGATGGAACAGGTAGTCCAATTAATGTTGGGGTTGTGCAGGCAAAGCCAGGGGTACCCCAGGATGACAGGCTGGCTTGGTGTGGACAGGAGCAGGAACTGGATGACCTCACTGTGACCCCCTGGCAGAAGCATGCGCACAGGGTTGGTTTGGAACGTCACCTTCCCCAGTACATGTCCATCCAGGGCGCTGGCTGAGATCGGCGATGGCAGTCTCTCTGGGCGGAGACCCAGCCGAAGAGCGAGGGCCTTGTCCATAATGCTACCGTCAGCCCCTGAGTCGATGAGGACTGCAATGGAGTGGGAACCGGAAGGCAGCAGAAACTCGGCGGTGAGGCTGGGTCTTTTAGAGGAGGCGGAACCATCGATGGAGCTCACCAGCATGCCTCCGTTCACTGGTGAGCTCTGGCTTTTACTGGACACCGGCTGACAAAGTGTCCTGGCTGGCCGCAGTACATACACAAATTCAGTCTCTGCCTTCTCTCCCTCTCTTCAGGTGAGAGACGGGTGCGTCCCAGCTGCATAGGCTCTGGATCCCCCATGCTTACAGGAGTAGATGAGGTTAACGAGGTGGAGGCAGAGGCTGCTGGAGGATTGGAGTCAGCGGACCTGTGCAGCCGGGCAGAACGTGACTGGAACTCGGAGCGTCTCTCCCTCCTGCGTGCCTGGATGCGCAGGTCGAGACGGGTGGCGAGCTCGATTAGACCCTCCAGAGTTGGCGGTGGGTCATAAGCTACCAGCTCATCTTTGACGTACCCGGCCAGCCCCCGCATAAAGACGTCGCGGAGAGCGGCTGGGTTCCAGTCACACAGGGGGGCCTTGGTCCGAAAGTCTATGGCATAGTCCGTGACCGAGCGGCTCCCCTGGACCAGATCCAATAGCTCTCGTCCAGCGTCGGCTCCAAGAGGTCCGGTACCAAAGACCCTCCTGAGCTCGTCGGCAAAGGATGGGAAAGAGCGGCAGACAGGAGTCCCCCTCTGCCATTCTGCAGTGCCCCACAGACGCGCTCGCCCAGTGAGGTGGTTGATTGTATAGGCCACCTTGGCTTCTTCGGAGGAAAAGGTAAGTGGCTGCAGGGAAAAAATTATGGAGCAGTTGCAGAGAAAGGCGTTACAGGTGACAGGATCGCCATCGTAACGCTCAGGTGCTCCAACATTAGGCTCACGGACTGGAGGGAGAGGAACAGGTGGCGGAGCAGCAGCGCTTGCCGAAGCTGATGAGGAAGATCTGGGCCCCGGCGAAGCAGGAGGTACCCCCAGGGACTGGGTGCGGGCGTGGATGTTCGCCATGTCACGCTGCACTTGTGCCAGGACTTGCTGATTCTGTGCGGAGGCAGCTGCAGATGCAGCAATCAGCTGATTTAACATGTCCTCCATACGGGAAATCCGATCATCAATCTGAGCTGGGTCCATTTCTGGCCAGATTGTACTGTAATGGGTGTGAGGTTGGACCCAAGAACAGCACAGACTGAGACCAGTGTTGGAACAGTTAAACAGTTTATTGCTCAGACAGGTTTGCAAAAATCCACAGCCGGTACACAGGTAACAGATCACACACAGAGTGAAGCCAATCAGTCCCACTTCCCAGCGGAGACCTCCGGGGAGGGAATCCAGCAGACAGGAAACAGACAAGGGGCGAGCAGGCAGAGTAGTCAGGGACGGAATGCAGATCAGGTTACCTGGGCAGAGACGACGAGGATAGGTCAGGGACAGGCAGGGTCGATACCAAGGAAGCAATCCGGGAAAAAACGCGCGAGAGCTTAGCATGCTGCTGAAGACAATCTGGCAAGGACTGAGGGGAAGGAGTGGGTATAAATCAGGTGAGGGAACACAGGTGAAGGTGGTTGCACTGATTAGGTGGGAGTGGCTGGCAGATGATCAGGTGAGGGAGCACAGGTGAATGTGGTTGCAGTGATAGGTGGGAGTGGCTGGCAGGTGAGTGGAAAAGTACTAGCAGACAGGCAGTGGGGATGGAAAGCCAGGAGCGGATCATGACACCAACAATTGACGTACTTGAGCCATGGTCCTCAGTGGTGTTGTTTGAAGCTTTTGGTGGCATGATTGAGTCCTCAGCCTCAAGGCCAGGCCCAAAGTTTAGCAGAATAGAGCCAAAAGTGTCTACACAAAACGACTAATATCCACAATTTTGCAGAGGATTAACGAAATTCTTCTAAATTCCGTCAGCAAAATAAATTTCAAGCTCTAGGCAGGATTCCTCTATTTCTAGATAGAAAAGTCAGCAGCAACTGCTCAGAGAAACCCAGTGGCAGCCCTCTTGGAACTTGGATCTTTACAAGTAACTCGACTGTGTAAATTGAAATTTACAAGTCTAATGACTGAATGTTCATTGAATGTATTCTGCAAAGATGAGTTTGCACATACATGTCACAACGGTGCAGTATAGCACCTCAGGGTAGTTTTCACAATTGTGTGGGGTACTCTGACTTCCTCCAAATGTCATATTTAGATGTGTGATTTCACAACATGCCACTACATCTACCACACCTTTTTGTTTCCATCAAAGGCACAGTAACTTATGACATGTGACTGTCTGTGACTGTAAAGAAAGATCAGTAATAAAGTGCAAAATAGTGATCACGGTCACAGTGATCAACCACTTTTATTATTCAAAAAGCTTTTTTCAATCACAGAAGCCTGTAATTTTTCTTTTCTTTTTTTCAAAAATAAAAACAAATTTTCCGTTAATAAAGGGCCCATTGTCTGATAATCCACCAGTGGTATAATATACAATATAGAACCTGCTTATCTTGCAGGTTCTGAAATTGCTTTAGCAACAGCAGCTTTTTATCCATGCCAATAAATCAATTTAATTGAAATATTATTTTAAAATGACCAAATTAATATGCTGGAATGCTATTTAGTGGGGCGGATTAGCTCAATATTTCACAACAATCGTTCACTTTGTGATAAAAGCATGAAATTTGGTAGATGTGTTGGTGAATATGTTTCAAACAAATCTGGATATTGGGCCACCTCAAAAGCGCCCCCTAGTGGCCATGGCAGGCATTTGTTATACGAATAAATCAATGATGAATAAAAACTGCCCTTTTAATAATACCAACTGGTGATGAATTGTATATTTTTGGAAAGCCTGATTAGTCACCTTTACAACGAGGTACAGCTTGTAAGGATAGTGCATTCATGGAATGAGCAACAGGGCTAAACGTGTGGGTAGCACCCCCCAAAAATGTGCATCCCCTGTGGGGCGGATTAGCTCAATAAATCACAAGAATTGTTTATTTTGTGATAGAAGCACACAATTTGGTGGATGTGTTGGTGGATTTGTTTCAAACAAATCTGTATATTAGGCCATCGCAAATTCCAAGATGGCAGCCATTTTTCAAGATGGCCGACACCTTAGTGGAGCAATTGAAGGATATAATGGTTTATTTGGTGATACAAGCATACAAATTGGCATGAGCAGTATCTGTGGGTCACTTGACAATAAGCCACCCACAGTTACTTGGGTTGAAAAAAAAACACTCCCAGCCACTTGAAATTTCTATTTTCAAGATGGCCGCCCCCTGGATCCTCAAAAGATCGATTTTCTCATAGAAATGTATTGGGATTTAGATTATTCTGGAAAACAAGTTTTAAAACATCATAATACAGTTGTGTTGAGTTGTTGATCATAGACAGATTAGACAAGAGTGAGTATCTGCACTACCAGGGCACACTGGTGATATATGACTGCTGTTAAACTCAGAGTGGGGTTCAATGTCAGCCAATTGTAAAGTTAGTCAAAGAAGAGACGACAACTCTCTGAGTACTTTGAGTTAACCGGGTGGTGTACAGATCGTACAGGGTAAAAATGGCATTGGATGAACGATTGGACTAAGTGTAGGGTTAAGGCATGAACTTAGTTGTATCCCATACATCAAAGTGCTTATTAAAAGGTGGTAAAAGGATAAACCCTCGGCCTCTGCCTTTGAATTTGCTGCAGACATTGCAGAAGCCATCATAACAGTTGAGAAAACAAACAGCAGGACACCAAGATCATACTGGTTATAATCCCATTGCAAGAAATGTTCCATTATTTCATAAAACAAAAATGCTCTGCCTATCTTACGTAGTCCAACCCGACTAGATGAAGGTGATGGCATAGAAAGCACATTGACAAGAAACAGAGCAAAATATCATTCAAGCTGTAAACTTATGTTCAATAACACACCGCTGGAAAGGGCCCAAAAGAGAGCATCTACTGCTGCTAAAGACACTAAAGATACCAAAGATATCCATGTCAAGAGGTCAAGAAGATCCCAGACCTCTTATGAGGCTGGATATGTGTGGGGACAGGCATTGAAGAGAGACATCCACAAATGCCAAGCCCGTCCGACTGGGGATGGGTAAACAGGACAAGGAGTGGAAAGTCTTCTGGACTCCACTTCCACCTATTGCGGAGAGTTGTTGGGAGTTGACAAAATGTGGGTGCACCAAGGCTTGTACTGGAAAGTGTAAGTGCTACAGATATGGACTCAGTTGCACATGCCTATGTATTGCCCCTGCTAGAACGTATTTGCTTGTTTCTTTTGCCAGTGTTATTCCCTGTTGTCTTTTGTGTTTTCAAGTGTAGGCCTATGGCTTGGCTTCCCCTCGCCACATCGGCGCATTATGTTCTATTTTGTCACCAGCCTATTACTGTGACATGTTCAGTTTTTACTTTGTAACATTGCTTTCACATTTTCAGTTTAGTTCCCTAGTATAGTTTCAGATACTGTTTGTCATGGTTCCGTGTCAGCCAGCCCTGCTGTTGCCTCTGGATCTGTCATTATTGCCATTCAGTATTAACCATTGCTCAATTATTATTTTGGAGCACTGTCCGTTCAGCACCACAACTGTGTTTCCCCACCCCTGAGTATTTATTTGGCATGTTTAATGGCAGTAGTAATGGTTAGTTATAAAAAAAGTAATTTAAAAAAGTATTTAAAAAAACCCTCATGGTAAGGGAGCCTGTGTACCTTGGTGAACCCGGAGAGCTACGCCGGTGGGAGGGAACTCCTGTCAGGTTTTACCAAACTGGACAGGTCGTGGGCAAGGAGTCAGACAAAGCACAGTCAAACAACCTCTCCTGAGGAACCCAATACATTTCTATGAGGAAATTCATAATTTAAAGGTTCACATGGCAGGCGGCAGTCATCCTGAAAAAAAGAATTGCCGCCTTGAAATTTCCAGTAGCTGTGGCTGGCTTATTGTCAAGTGACTACAGATACTGCTCATGCCAGTTTTTATCCGTATATCACCCAATAAACCATTGTATCACTTAACTGCTCCACTAAGGTGTCAGCCATCTTGAAAAATGGCCGCTATCTTGGAATTTCAAGTAACTGTGCGTTGCTTATTGTAAAGTGACCTACAGATACTGCTCATGCCAATTTTTATGCTTGTATCACCAAATAAACCATTATATAATTGAATTGCGCCACTAAGGTGTCGGCCATCTTGAAAAATGGCCGCCATCTTACAATTTCAAATGTCTCGGACAATTTTTTTGTTAAGTGACCCATGGAGACTGCTCATGCCAATTTTTTATGCTTGTGTCACCAAATAAACCATTATATCATTCAATTGCTCCACTAAAGTGTCGGCCATCTTGAAAAATGGCCGCCATCTTGGAATTTCAAGTAACTGTGGGTGGGTTATTGTCAAGTGACCAACAGAGACTGCTCATGCCAATTTGTATGCTTGTATCACACAAATAAACCATTATATCACTTAACCGCTCCACTTGGGTGTCGGCCATCTTGAAAAATGGCCGCCATCTTAAAATTTTAAATGTCTCAGACAATTTTCTTGTCAAGTGACCCATGGAGAGTGTTCATGCCAATTTTCACGCTTGTATCATAAACTGAAAGATTATATCACTTAGCCGCTCCACTAACAGAAGAATACAAGCCAAAGAGGAGGCCGTAGCCTGTGAATGGGAATATCAAGACCTAATAAAATGTTATACAAAGTTAATGTTTGTTTCTATTAGACTGTAATAAAACTTTTGTCACTTTAACATGTCTCTAAATTATATTTGTGGTGCTGAAAACATGAAACAGCAGCTGTAGGGTAGGCAAAGCATTCCACGCCAGTAACCACCGGCGGCCATTTTTAAAAATGGCCGCCACAGCCATCAGAATTTTTTTTTGCGATGGCCCAATATCCAGATTCATTAAACATGTCTTCAGCAATGAGTGTACCAAATTTGATGCTTTTATCACAAAATGAACGATTGTTCAGCTAATCCGCCCCACTAATTGGGATTCCAAGAGAAAAAATAAAATTCTGATGACAGTGCTGGAATAGAATTCTGATTCCAAGATGGAATAGAATGCTCCTGACACTGGCATATATTCGGGCTCGACTTGACCAATTTCCGTCATTTCAAACTTGTTTTTTGGCTCGTTAACTTGAAGACAACCTTGAACATTTTCAACAACCAACAATTATTGTAAACAGCAATTTAATATAAGGCATCACTACCATCAAGTGACCTTTGGAAGTCTGGTAAGTTGATTTAAATTCCTAAAAAGCTTGTGAAAAAAAATGTTTGATTTCACTTTGTTCACAACTGATGTAGTTCACAGTATTTAGATTTATAGACTTATAGATTTATAGATTAGATGTATTTGATAACCAACAGTGAAAATAGACATCCAGATACAGATACACTTAAAGTGGATCAGCATGACTGTTGTTTTGAAGAATTAGATGAATTTATCTGTAACCAGTTACATTTTTCAGCGTTTTTGTTACTGTAAAGTACTATAAGAGTTTTCATCTGTACTTTACATATTCTCAAAATAAGATACTCATAATATATAAATGATATTAAGCTCTGTTTGTGTACTTATTGATATGCAGGGAAGGAAACATATATACAACATTTTTTTTCTACTCTTGTCTCAGGTGTGAGAAATCGACAAAAGATTTCGTCTCGAACCATGAACTTTTCAGTGTCTGTAGGAGACGTAATCACCTCCCCTTCCTCACCATACGTGGTGCAGCATCTCCTGGGTTCTGGCGCCTTCGGAGCAGTCACCCAGTGCAAAAAGATAACCACCAATGAAATTGTGGCTTTAAAAATCATCAAAGACAAGCTTTGCATTGAAGAGGCAAAAGAAGAGGTGCAACCCCAATATGTTTCTCAACATTTCCCTCTTGAAATAATTGAAAAACACATTGCATTCAAATCAAATCTCTCTTTAATATCTCTTATATTCCCCAGGCTGCCATCCTTCAAATGATGAAAAAGCAGGGCTCAGACAATTTCAATGTCGTCAGATGGAATGACTCCTTCACTTTTGAGGAACGTTTTCATCTGGAGTTTGAGAAGCTGGACATGAGTCTCTATGAGTTCCAGCAGACTCGCCCTTTTAAGTGTCTTGAGTTAAAAGACATACGGCCCATTCTGCAACAGGTTTGTTTTTGTAATCCGAAAACACAAATTGCATTGTAAAAAGAAAACGGATTAAGGGTGTCCTGTATTTCTTCAATGTATTTCAGTTTTGTCAAAATCCCACTTGCAACTGAGCACTTGAGTCATTATCCTAGATAAAGAATGTTAAGTCAAATAATGTCCCTGAAACAGTCCCTTAACTATTGTTACTCGTTCATGATTTCAGGTGGCAACTGCTCTTGAGTTTCTGAAGAACATTGGACTCGTTCATGCAGATCTAAAACCAGAAAACATCATGATAGTGGACCATTTTAGGCAGCCATTGAGAGTCAAAGTAATTGACTTTGGCCTAACCTGCAACCATCCTGAGGCACAGACCGGTGTCATCCTCCAGAGCCTGTGGTACAGGTAAGTAACTGACAGCATGTCTGGGACAATCATGCCAGAAACGATGCTGAACGGAAAATATCCTGTACTTTGGCATTTCAAGTTTTTTTATTAGTTCATGTTAGACCAAATAATGAGTTAGTCTTTACAGCCGCATTCATGTGTTTGTGTTCCCTTGCATGTCTCAGGTCTCCAGAAATCCTGCTGGGCAGTCCCTTCAACGAGGCCATTGACGTTTGGTCTCTGGGCTGCATTGCTGCCGAAATGCTCACGGGCAAAGCACTGTTCGCCGAATATAATGAGTATGATACGGTGAGTGTAAAAAATGATTGCACTTAAAACATAACAAAAATGCCAACTTCAGCTATGATGCCTTTGTATTATTTTTTAAAATTTCACATTCGAGCGAGATACAGTAAGATATTATAACAATATTTCACTGTATTGTCACTTATTCTTAGCCATTTTTTTCTGAATTGAACTGTTTCCTTATTTGAACCTTACAACTGTACTTTAAACTGTACACAACATTGTTCCCACAGATGAGAAGTATCTGCTACACAGTTGGAAAGCCAACGGACCGCATGCTGAATGCTGGACGTTACACAAGGCGGTATTTTCGTGCATTCTACCCGCAATTTGACGCCCCCACGTGGAAATTAATGGTAACATTATTTGTCTGTTATCGAAGTGTGATTATATCTCTTTGCTTTAGTCTGTCACTGCATTTAGAACAAACATGCTCACTCAAACTTTTCTTCTGTTCAGTCATCCCTTGAAGTGAGAAACTTTGCAAGTTCTCCACGAACGGCCACCAGCCTGAGTGATCTTTTGAAGGTAGGATGTCTCTTTTGGTAAACATTTAAACACAAGGACATATAAACAACACAGGTTTTTCTTATTTTTCTGTTTTTTCTTCTGATCCTACTCAAGACATCTCATCAACTCTCAGGAGAAGATGCAATGGCCATTGAATGTGACCGGATAAGCTTTGTAGACCTGCTCACAAAGCTTCTGACTGTGGATCCTTCTGAGAGAATAACACCAAGCAAAATTCTTCAGCATCCATTTATAACAAAGAACCAGATCTTTGGCGCTTTTGAAAACAGCGCTCAGTAAGTGCCTGCTTAGATACTGTGTGTTTTATCTTTGTGCTGATGTAGATAGGTGTAAGTTTGACTCAGTGATTGGTTATCTTTCAGTGTCAATTCATCTGTGGAGCAAATTATTTCGTGTTGCAACCACATCACTAATGCTGGACCGGAGGTGGCTCAGAATGAGGCCTCCACCAGCACTGCAAGCCTGGCCACCCACCCTGAAGAAGGTCGTCCTGCTGTTCTGCAAAGCAAGGTTCTACCTATTCTCCAGAGCACCACCATCAAAAAGAGTCTACCAACAAAGAGAAAAAGAGATGGTGACAAATCAGAACGTGTCAACAAGTAGGTTTTTGAATTATACTCACTATGATGTGATATTTTAGAGGAACAGTTCAAAATCTTGGAAAATACTCTTTTCACTTTCTTACTGAGAGTTAGATCAGAGGAATGGCTCCTCTCTCATTAACAGTGTAGCATCTCATAGAACTCTCCGCCTATTTTGAGGTTCAAGACATTAAAACGTTTTTTCTGATCTGCTCAGAAGTCCAGACACCATCCCCGCCAAGAGAAGGAGGATTGAAAGCCAAGATGCAGCTGAGACAGATGCTAAAATCAGCTTGCTAAAGTCCTTGCCGAAAAAGAGAAAGAGGGGTGAGGCTGAGTCCAGGACCTCTGAAGACATCTCCCCACCAAAACAGAAGAGGAGAGTCAACCTGGACAAAGAACCGTTTGACAGCATCCAAAGTAAGCTCACCTAGAGTAACACACCCTTGGGATAATTTATCTTTAATCATTTTTCCCCTGTGATATATACTGTAGTAACTAATACCCTTTTATTATTATTTTAGAACTACTGAGCAACAAAAAGGAGGTACCGTCCAGCCTGACCACAGTCCACCGTGCACACTCGTGTGCAAGGGCGTCCTGCGCTAGTGGGAAAAGATGGACTTCATCTGATGAAGCTCTGCTGTCAGCTGGTCCACCCTGGAAGCCAGCTTAGACTCCCTGGCCACCTTCCTGAAAGGAACGCCTTCAGCCTCTGCAGCCCGGCACTTCAGCCATCTGGGGTCCAAGGTGTGGGCTAAGGTTAGCTCATCTGGTGAGGAAACACCACCCAGAAGCCGCTCCACCCCAGCCAGCCTAGCAGCCCGTACTGCTTGGGTCATGAAGCTGCAGTTCATGCAGTGGTCCTCTGAATGGCCCTTCCTCAAACATGAGACATGATGGGCAAAGGTGGCCATCCTCCATAAATATCCATCCATAAATAAACTCCTTGCTTAATCCAAGGAATGCTGTTTATTTAATAATAATAATTTAATAATAATAATTTAATTTTAGCCAGTGGAATTAGCACTGCTAACTGCAAAATGAAAGTTTACTCAAATCCAACAGAATCGCTGTACCTTGAAGGCAGCACAGGTACAACCGAGTCGTCTATCATAATTACTCATTAACATATACAAGGTAGAGCCCACCTTTGCTGGGAGAGGTAGCGAAAACACTGCCATCATCAACAGGTTGCCTCTAAATAAATAAAACAGCGGTAAGGCGTTCTGAGATAAACAAGTTAACATGAGTTAGCACGCTGTTGCTAACCATGAGAAGCCATCACGGCGCACTGTTATGCTGGGAGAGGGAGCGGACACACTGCGGTCACCAACAAGGTCATAAATAGACCAGAAAACTCAACCAGCCGAGAGGCCAACCTTTTTTTTGATGTGTGTTGCTCCGAAGGAAGGGTGCTCACAATGAGGACGGCTTGCCGCAGCCTTTGGAGGGCAAATCCTCGCGGCTCCGACCGAATCAGTTTGGTCACAAAGCTACCGGCGGCAAGCTGCTAACAATTGAGCTTCAGCTATAGAGGCTTCAGCTAGGTATTTTAGCATATGCTGACAACTGTAGTGTACCTGTGACACAAGAAGAACAAAGGAACAGATCCTCTGATGACACCGGAAGATATAACCTATCCGGGGTCATAGGTGACTTTGTTGGTATAACTACTCGACCTGTACATGCACAAGACAAGGCCTTCAGTGCTTATGCACCGCCTCTGGCGGTCAGGAAGGATTAAATAGAATTGTGAATATGTGAGGTAAAATTGTGTATGTGAGAGGTAACATTTTGAATGTGAGAGTTATTTTTTTTGTATGTAACATGACCGGAAGGCCTTCCGCTTTCACCATTTTACTGTTTTTTCGGTCTCAGATTCACTTTTTCAGCTCTCACATTAAAAAAAATGTGTGAGCGCTAAGAGGTATTTCTGTGTATGTGAGATGTAAAATTGTTGATGTGAGAGGTATTTTATGTGTTTGTGAGATGTAAAATTGTGTATGTGAGGAAAAATTGTTAGAGGGAAGATATAAATCATTGCTTCTACTTTAGACTTTAATAGAAACACTGCTACAGGTAATGTCGTCTCTCTCATTGGCTCTCTGCCACGTTCAAGTTTCAAGTCTCTTTTCTCCTCATTGATCCAATGACCCTTGTCAATTTCTTCAGCATACATAATCTATGTATCAGAAATGGGTGTAAAAACAACTTTATGTTATTGACAAATTTACACTTTATGTTTAACAGTTGCTTAAGGAGCTAAAGTTGTGTAGCTTTCAAGTTAGACCATGCCTTCATGGATGGCGTTTTAAAGAGAAATTCACAGGGTAATATTCATCAAGTACTCAGATCCTTTACTTCAGTTGAAGTATTAACACTACAATGTGAAAATACTCTGCTACAACCATTCAAACCCTAACTTCAATGTACAGTACAAAAGTATCAGTATCAAAACATACTTAAATTATCAAAACTAAAAGTACTTATTATGCAGAATGCCCTCACTCGGATTGTTATATATATTCTACATCGTCATATAACAGTATAACTGTCAATGCATTATTTAATCAGCATTTTAATGTTATCAGAGTAGTTCTAATTTTAAGTATTCACTACTGTGATGTGTTTTAATTTATAGGAATGCGCAATCACTTTAAATTGATCATATTTTTATGTTAAATCTTGCCCTGAAAAGTACCTAAAGCTGTCAGCTAAATGTAGTAAAAATGAGTAAAAAGTATAATTTATCATGATATCAAGTAAACTGCAAGCACCTAAAGCACCTACTTAAATTCACACTGGTAATATTCTAATACCCAAGCTACTCAAACAGCTCACTTCACAGTCAGACAGGGCGCAGCAGGCTCTGCTAAGATGACTGAGCTGTTTGTTTTGGCAAGGTGGCATTTCTGTCTGGTGAACAGAGGATTTTCTGTCCCTTGTTTCTGCTTGTTTGCTAGTTTGGTGACTCAGCACAGTGAAGGTGACTGTGTCTAATTGTGAGGTGCAGTAGGAGGCAGTTTGTGATAATCCATGACATAATAGCCATGACTGTATGAAAATGTGAATGTGTGTTTTGAAAAGGTGAAGACATTTAATGTTTATTCATAGACTTTGAAAGCATTTGCTATGGAAGCTGATTAGTTCAGGTGATAAACTGCACCAATCAGGTGATGCAACAAACAGCAATACCAACTCAGGTCATCGGAATGACTATAAGGTCATTTTGTCTCGACACGGATCAGGTGTTGTGACATTCTATTGTTGAAGAGGCAAATTCAAGTAGATTATTTCCACCCTGCACCTGTTAACTCGATAACTTTTTGCCTTTCCATGATATTTATGATATCTGAGTCATTTGCTCTGGTGTTACAAACTATTAAGGACATGCTCTGGCCTCACACTGGAGGTTAATATGTTCCTTAAAGCAGTTTTCTTCCCTCCAGACGTAGTAAAACTTGTTTTTTGTGTATTTACAGCTAAATTAGAGAATAGTGACCTATGAGCGTTTGTCATAATGACGGAGAAGAGTATTCTAAAAATAACACGCAAGTCATTATACATTCACTTACCGTTCACTGTTGTAAAAAAGGGGCTGCACTTTCCATCAATTTATGCTACAAAACCGCTGATCTACGTATTCACAATGTCTACATGACAGGCGGCAACCTCTGGATCTGAGCAGTGAGGCAAACCAGGAAGTGCCTTAAGCTGCATTCTACTTAAATTCCAACAGGGGGTGCTGACGAAGGTTGTAGAAGCATTTGGGTCCATTAATTTCAATACAAAATGAGAAAACATCTCACTTGATTTATTACCTCATGAATTAGCAGTGACTTATCACAGTCTATGCTACATGCCTAAATGCATTGAGTTGCTGCCGTCTGATTGGCTGATTAGACATCAGCATTCACACCTTATAAAGTGGCAGCATTTTTTCTGCAAAACCTTCTTGTGCCCTTCACACACTATTAAAACCATGATGATATACATTAGAACCGAGGGAGCTTACATTTGCTCCATTTCATCCGCAGCTTTCATTCTTCATGTTGCATTAATAGGATATTCAATATGGAATATTTACTCCAACCAAATGCACCTGGTCAGGAAACAACAGATGTCCTATAATATTTTCCAAGCTTCCACTTGGTTTATCTTGCCAGACTGTGAAACAGCCTCAAACACAGGACCAACCAGATGAAAGAAATCAAGTGCACCTTTTTTTTTCAAGCATTCAAAATGACTTAGTCACTGCTGTGTCAGTCCGTTTGTATGAAGGTATTGTAATTCTGTCCCTTCTCTGCAATCTCATCTCATGAATACACAGCTGGCATAGAAAGGACACACTGATAATGCCCTCCATCCATTATGCATGTGTTTGTGAGTCTGCTTCCACAACTGTGTGGTTTATGTGTGTGTTTAGTATACATATTTAAACACATACAGGTCGGTGGTGTATTTTTCATGGTAATGACTCTATTCCCTGCCTGTCAGGCATTTAATGTCTTAATAGACAAATTCCCTCTGGGAAAATAAGTTACTTTAATAGACTTTTTGTGGGTATCCACAATCTAGCAGCAAGCTCTACGACTCTGCTGTATGGTCATTGCTTGGAACTTGCAATTCTATACTTTCATAATGTTGGGAATCCCTTGGAAATGCCTCAAAGTAATTTTAAACATCAAAACGTGAATACTGATGCTTGGCGTTCCCTATTACTCCCGATTTCGTATTTTGGTCACAATATTATTTCTTTGTCTGTGCAGTAGGCTTTTCTTATGGCAGACATTTTTAAATTTTCAGAGTAGGAACAAGACTACTGCTGTGTCTAAGACACTCATATTCAGACACTTCTGTTCCATATAGTAAACTGTTTACACTATGTACGTACATTACTTACTTGAGTAGTGTTTAAATTTCAACAATTTAGCAGTGGACATTAAAGCATATCTGCAGTTATTAAGCTGGGATGATGAATTAACCAGTGGTGGAAGAAGTATTCAGGTCCCTGAAGTTAAAGTACAAAAGTATCACAAGAAGTCATTAAAAGTATTTTAACCACTTCCGCAAAGGCCCACCCTAAAATGTTATATCAATTTATGTGTACGCAATATTAGCGATATTTCCACCTATTTTTACAGATTGCTATCCACAGCTGTATAATTTGGCACTACTTTTTCTCAACCGTAGAACTGGTTCCATGTTCCTACATATAACAGATCGGCTGGTCCGAATCAAAGTACACCAAGTTTCACTCATGTCAGCAGCCCCGTTCATAGTGCCGTTTCATGCCGGGACATTTATGGCTCTGTAACGTCTGGCCTGCATTATGAACGAGCCAGAAGCAGGATGCTGGGATCAAATGATTCCACCAATTTTCTGCCTCAAGAGGTAGTCACAGAGGCGGAAAATTGGTGGGACTGTTGGAAGCGGGACCGCGTGACTTCTAACACACACCTCCTACTTGGTCCGACAGTAATTGAATCACTGTTCACTGCAACCGGCATCCCTAACTGTGCATAGCTTCCGCCCCTTATTGTAATATAAATATGAAAGGGGCTAGCAATAGCTCTTCCGGTCTGTAGGCATGGGTTTACAGTTTACACAGCAGCACCACCAGGTAGTTCGGGCTTTACTTGGGCTTCATCTTGGGGTCTAGTTTTCACAGGAGTGTCCCCTCTCTCATTTTCAGCCTGTTCAGTCTCCATCTGCAAAAGTTCTTCTTCTGTATATTTCGGTTCATAAAGATTTTCTTTTGTTTGTATTCGCTGTCTCTTACAAAAAATAGTGACTGGATTTCTGATCAAAACAGCTGATCTGCTGCAGCACCTGGAGCATATTAGTGCGCTTATGTGTAGGAACATGGAAGGTATACGGTTGACAAAAAGAAGTTCCAATAATAATATACTGTCACACAGTTTAATTCATAAGATAATCATTAAATAATCATTTTAAATGTATCATGTTTTTAATGTCAGATATTAAGTAAGTAACTAAACCCTTCAGATAAATGTGGAGTAAAATGTACAATATGTGTCTCTAAAGTGTATTGGCGTAGAAGTATAAAGTTACAGAAATGGAAATACTCGAGTTAAGTTAAATACATGAGTGAATTTACTTAGTTATATTCAACCACTGAAATAAACCCAATAGTGGTAAATGGACTGTACTTATATATCCATTTATCCAAAGCGTTTTACACTACAGACTACGCTCATTCACCCATTCACGCACACATTCAGGCCCCGTTTACACGAGGACGCTTGCGGGTAAAAACGACAAAATATTTTATTGGAAGTGCCTTTCGTTTAGACGGTGACTGCGTTTTTGGGGCTTAAAAAAAACATCTGAAAATCTGAAACCACCCTCCAAAGTGGAAAAGTTGAATATGCTCCGCCATAGCGTGTCCGTCTACACTGACAAGACGCAAAACTCTGCTCAGATCTGATGGTGGTGGATAACTTTGTGGAAGGAGTAGCTGATGAAAATACATGGTGTGAAAACTTCCACATGCTCAAAGATGCTCTTATCAATTTAAGTGATGCCGCCTGGCATGCATACAATCCAATTCCACACACTTTTGCGTCACCATATGCACGCAGATTTCCTCCCGAAAACGCTCGTCTAAAAGCGGAATAAAAAGTGAAGACGCAACGCCACTTTTCCGTCTTCTGTTCAGACCGTCATCATGTAAACGTAGCCTCATACTGGTGGTCGAGGCTGCCTGCCACCATTGGGAATTCATTCACACACCGATTAACGCAGCATCGGGAGCCATTTGGGGTTCAGTATCTTGCTCAAGGATACTTTGGCATGTAGGCTGTCATGGTCAGGGATCGAACCTCCAACCTTCCGAACAATTGGTGACCACTCTAGCAACTGAGCCACAGCCGCTTCTATCTGACTACAGTATAGTGGTACTTAACATCCTTTCTTCCTCGTCGTGTGTACAGGCAGCGAAAAACGAGCTATATTTGTAATTTTCACCACCATCTTGCTGACATCATGGTGATTTACAGCCAAGCGAAGCTTAAAAGGCCGGAGTCCCGCAGTTAGGTGGTGGAAGGGTCAAGCTAGCAACGTACTTTCTACCGGGATAGCGAGGTTAGCGTCCCATTTGAAAACATAAGTAAACCATCTTTAACTTGAGTTACATGAATCACGTTTTTGAACGTAACTTGCGGTAGTCACGTGACCCTTGTAACTATTTATTTTCCGGCATTTACGTACATTTATTTACTGTTTAAACTTTTATAATGCCTTACTAGACGTTTTTCGTCCTAAACCTAAGGTCAGTAGTTTTACAACATAAATCCACAGAAACTGCAGGCTTTTTTTTTACAACCGTGGACCATACGTGTTTTTTTAGATCACGCCGTTGTACAGCGAGCCCGCAAGCCATGCCGCGATACTTTAATATGTGCCCTGAAATGCAAGCCATATAAAACGTACCTGCCTATGTGCCGTAATTTGTGGTACTGACACACGACCTCTTCTGCCGTTTGTGTTGGAGAACTTGTTGTACTTAATGAGAACACATTTAATTTTCTTCACTGCCAATTACTCACCAGATTTCTCTTGATTTTTCAGGGTAAAAAATGCATTGCAGGAAATTGCACGTCTCATTGTCACACACGCCAAAGCATTTTCTCAATCTGCATTCTCAGTTTCCATCCTGTCCTTGCCCTTTCCCTCTCCTCCTCCTCCTCTCCCCCTCAGCTACTTCTCCTCCTCTCTTTCTTCCTCTCCCCATCCGTGCCTCTCCTGCTTCCCCTCTTTCTTTTTCTTATTTCATTCCTGCATTGACTTTCCTCTTGATTTATGACCAGTAGCCATGCTCATATGCTCATGTTGTCTTGAGGC
Source organism: Centropristis striata (assembly GCF_030273125.1). Taxonomy (NCBI): domain Eukaryota; kingdom Metazoa; phylum Chordata; class Actinopteri; order Perciformes; family Serranidae; genus Centropristis; species Centropristis striata. The sequence continues at coordinate 18,150,336 of NC_081532.1, forward strand.
GGAAAGAAAGGATAGTATTTCATCTGAGGGCTTGGAGGTTATTCACACACATGTAAGAGAAGTGCACCCTCAAAAAGAAACACACTTTGTGCTCATATTCATCCTACTGCTACACATACACACAGATGGCATGGATTTTACAATCATACAACCGCAAAGTAACCAATCAGATTTCAGAAATAAACAAAAGCTTTTAAAGTCTGATAACAAGCACATAAAGTAACATATTCACATGCATACATTTTCTGTCTCCTGCAAACACAAGCACTAACTTATTAATACATATTTACAAGCACCTGCATGCACACACCAGCATACTTTGCATAATGCATCATGCATGCTCAGCCACTTTTGAACAAAAAATACATTACATACCCACTAATTAATGTCAATATGTTTTATTTTTCATTGCTGCTTCCCTCTGATTTATATTCCACCTTACCTGACACTTTAATACATAAAGCACTCGTTCTATATGGACAAAAATAGCAGGTATACATCCTTACTGATCTTACATGCATGACCTGCTGTAGCACATTGCTTTTACCGGTTCTTCCACTTATTTCCCATTTCCTTTAGATTTTTTCTCCCTAAGAAATTAATTATTTGTTATTATGCATGCATGTGTGCACTGCTAGCTCTGGAGAGCAGTTTGACTGATTTGACATGTGAATAGCAGATTTAAAAAAAACAGTTTAAATAACCGCTCTAAAAATAACAAGGTGCTGGGAGATCCGTGATCCTTAGATATTATCTGCCAACTGAAATGTGTCCCTCCTGCACTGTGTGGGTGAAGTTCATCATAAAGTTTGACTGTTTACAAACAACAGCAGCATACTTAGCTCCCCGCTGCGATGCATATTCTGCATGTGTCATGCTGGAAAATGTCAACAGGATTTGAAGCAGCATGACAGCATTCCAGGATGTAGCAATATTACAAGCTGCTGAAAATAACATAAGTCAGCTCCCCAGTGTGTTTTCACTCTGTCTATTACATCAAGAACATGTTTTCCTGGTTAGTAAAACAAGTATACAACATGCCACTTATTCAAAAATAAAATGTCAGAATCAGAATCAGAAATACTTTATTGATGGGGGGGGGATGCTTTGTTACAGTTGCTGCTGTATAAGAATAGAATATAAAGTAATTCTGTCAATAAAATTGAGTGTAAAATGCTTTGTTTACCTTTAGTAAACAAAGCATTTTACACTCAATATACAACAATATAAAATACAAACGCATGTCTTAAGTAAATAAAGATATGTGCAAATAGAAATATGAAATACAGAATACATTTGAAGTAAATAGAAATACGTACAAATATGAATATATGTAACAACATTGGCTCCCGCGACCCGCCCCCGGATAAGTGGATAAAAAAGGACGGAAGGATGAAGTTAACAACAGTGTGACAAACTAAATTATTGCACATTAATTCTATAGAAAGTCAATATTGCACTGATTCATTTAAAAATAAAGTTATGAAATATGTGGTTGTCGCTGCTGACGGGTATAATGAGTCCCATGGCCAGCCTTTAGGTTGCTTTCACGTGATGTCACATTGCTGAATCATGAGAGCTCGAAATTCAGATCAAGGACAGGAAGTGAATTTGCTGGATCTGCCGTCTGAGAAAATGCCAATGTTTTGTGCAGTATATGGCTGCTCCAATCGTTCAATCAGAGAGAAGGAAAGGCGATTTTTTTTTTAGAATACCAAATGTTGTAGTCCATAAAGGTGAGAAATGTAAAAAGCTAACAGAACAACACCATAGAAAGTGGATTAACCAGGGCTTATTGGGCCGGTGCCCAATTGTGAACTGGCTCCCGGCGGGGAAAAACTGGTTTCACACTGGCACCAACTCTTTGCTGGTCTTGAACCGCAAACTGCTTGGTTAGGGGCTGGTGGCGGGCTTATCTGACCCACAAGACAAACTCAGTGCCATTGAGAGAGACCAATTAGAATGTGTGTCATTCATTTGTTTAACTGCAATGTGATTGATATGGGCGAGCTAGAGTGCTAACGTCAGGGGCCAATCAATGGTGTGCCAACGTAAGTGGCCGATCAATAGCGTGCTAAAGTTAGAGGGCTAGCTAGACCAAGATGCACTTGGTGCCATTGAGATAGACCAACTAAAATGTGTATCATTCATTTGTTTAACTGTAATGTGATTGATATGGACGAGCTAGTGTGCTAACGTTATTGGCCAATCGATAGCGTCAGCGGGCTATTGTGTAGACTATAGCTTCTTCCATGTTTATGCTACCGATGTTTACTTCCTGCCCTCCATTTGAAATCGCCCCGCCTTCGAGCATCATTATAATCACGTGACTGAAACCCAGCTATTGAATGTGTCTGAAACTCTGAGGTAGGCATTTAATGGCCACTGGCAGGAATGACTTTCTGTGGTGCTCTGTGGTACATCTCAGTGGGATCAGTCTCTGCACCTGAGCAGCACATCATGGAGAAGGTGGGAGACACTGTCCAACACTGAGCATCCTCCTTTCTGACACTACGGTAGCAAACAGGTTGTCTTAACTGTATGCAGGATACACTTTTTCAGCACACAGCTCAGTTAGAAAAGCATGATTTAAAATTCATCCATCCATCCACCCATGCATTTTTATCTGCCTATCTGGGGCCGGGTCGCAGGGGCACCAGGCTAAGCAAAGTGTCTCGGATGATATCTGCTATGCCTGCTATGTTAAGCTGTGTTTTTGCTCTCTGTACTGACAAGGCTCTGCACTGGAGGTTTCAGGTTTCTCTTCCAACTTTTGTATATCGGACAGTAATTTGCTTTCGAAGTTGTGACGTACCAAATCGAGCTTGCCTGGCGTACATTTGAGTTTGAATGTAAAAAGCTCCTCTCTTGTAACAAACTTTGTGCAGATACAAGTGAGTTTAGTCAAAATTGGACATTAAAGTGGATATGAACATAAGAAAAACACATTTCTGAGTGGTGGGAGACTTGCACTAAGATTCATAAGTCACAAAACCAAAGTAATAAACATAAAAATGAACATTTGATGTTTTTTAAATGTGAAAATGTTTGCTAAATATTAATAAGAGAATAGGATTTTCCAATTATGGATTCCAAAGCTTAAAGTAAAACCACCAGTTAGTCTGATTTATTTGTACTGAATTGTTGAATTATCACAAATAACAGTTCCTCAGCTTCCTGCAGGTTTCAGCTACATGATTGCCTGTACGACTTAATTGATTTCTTAACAATGTGGTGTTAATTCCATTGTTGGCAGGCAGCTTGTTAGACGCGGGGCACAGCTGACTTTCTCGGGGTGGAATCATGTCACACACAAAGCAACAAAGTCAAAGTGCTAATTATGAAGCGATCATGATGACTTTTGGTGTCAGTTTTAACATGTTCCCACACATGCATAATGTTGATATACTATCTAAGTAGCTTACAAAAAAAGATCACCTATACTCTAAAAACTAATTCAGAGGACCTTTAGTCATTACTTAAATATATATATTGTTGTGAAATAAAAAATCAAGTTCTACTGTTAGAATTGTTACTTGTAATTGTTATTTTATTTTGTATGACACACGAATTATGCCTATTGATTCAATATACTATCATGACCTGTGTCAGTTGATTTTTTTTAGTTAATCAAAAAATCTATTATTTTAGGTTCTGTCAGCAAAATACAATTTGATGACATTTAAACGGTCCAGTTTCCATCTCCTGCATGCTGCATGTTCAAGGCCAGAGTGACCACAATGACCAAAGGGGAAAACTCATAGCAGTGTTTTGCTGGATGGCAAGTAATTTTATGCTTCATTACAAAAACTGGAAAGTCCTTAGTCTGAAATTTAAGCAGTGTTGATAGTACAGTTTGTGTGTCGAGGTGAAGTTAGCTAGTAGCTGTAGCCTGTCACTGATTGAGTAGGATAAAATGGGGGAGTATTTTGTGGCCAGTTAGCCAGGGAAAACTTCTTGACAAGCTAACTTAATATTAACGTTGCCCAATAGCAACCGCTGCAGTTAGCATGTAGGCTAGCTACTTTTATAAACTACACATGGCTACCTCATTTACTTTCGCTAGTAGACTAACAAACGCACAAATTTGTAGCGCACAAATAGGTTGTGCGTTAGCGAGTTATCTTTAGTATGTCTTCTCATCTGAGTCATAGTCTAATCATGTCTAGCTAACGTTGCTAACTTGCTCCGGTAATAGCCACTGCTTGCTAAGAGGCTAGGCCTCCATTTTGGCTTGTTAATTTGACATGTTGCAAACCAGTCGGAGTTATGTAGGGGCCATTTTATTTTTTCCTAAATTTCATTTTATTTAATTTTTTTCCAAATTCCGTTTTTTGAACCTCTTCAAACTGAAAGTCCCACGTATGGGGGACAGCGTGAGATGCATGCACAATACAGACAATCACCAGTCCTAACATGAAGCACACCAAAATGTCGGGGAGAAACTCAGCTAAAAGCCTCTACCAAGCATTGCCACCCAAACGAAAGATAGTTCAATCCCTAATCAATTACAGTCGTGTTCAATATAATAGCAGTCCAATGTGACTAACCAGATTAATCCAGGTTTTTAGTATATTTTTTATTGCTACATGGCAAACAAGGTACCAGTAGGTGCAGTAGATTCTCAGAAAACCAACAAGACCCAGCATTCGTGATATGCACGCTCTTAAGGCTGTGCAATTGGGCAATTAGTTGAAAGGGGTGTGTTCAAAAATATGTGTCTGCCATTGACTTTACAAACACAAAACTATTTTGTACAAACTTTTTTGTTTCTAGGATTTAGCAATCCTGTGACTCACTAACCTAATATTTAGTTGTTTGACCACAGTTTTTTATAACTGCTTCACATCTGTGTGGCATGGAGTCAACCAACCTGTGGGACCTTTCAGCTGTTATTCCACTCCAAGATTCTTTAACAACATTCCACAATTCATTTACATTTCTTGGTTTTGCTTCAGAAACAGCATTTTTGATGTCAGCCCACAAGTTCTCAATTGGATTAAGGTCCGAGGATTGGGTTGGCCACTCCATAACATCAATTTTGTTGGTTTGGAACCAAAATTTTGCTGGTTTTCTAGTGTGTTTGGGGTCATTGTCTTGTTGAAACACCCACTTCAAGGGCATGTCCTCTTCATCATAAGGCAACATGACCTCTTCAAGTATTTTGACATATGCAAACTGATCCATGATCCCTGGTATGCGATAAATAGGCCCAACACCATAGTAGGAGAAACATGCCCATATCATGATGCTTGCACCACCATGCTTCACTGTCTTCACTGTGTACTGATGGTTAACAACCTAACCCCCCTGCACAGCTCCCCGGGCGCAGTAATGTGCTGCCCACTGCTCCTTGCATGGTGTGTTCACTTGTGTGTAAACAAGGATGGGTTAAATGCAGAGATTAAATTTCCCCGTTGTGGGATAAATAAAGTAATTAAATCTTTACTGTGGCTTGAATTCACAGTTTGGGGGTCGTCCCACAAACTGTCTGCGGCCCTTGGACCCAAAAAGAACAATTTTACTCTCATCAGTCCACAAAATGTTCCTCCATTTCTCTTTCGGCCAGTTGATGTGTTCTTTGGCAAATTGTTAAAAAAAAGGCATGTGAAGAAGACGTTACAGAGGGACTTTGCGGGGGATTCTTGTAAATAGATTAGCTTCACACAGATGTCTCTAACTGTCACGGCACTTACAGGTAACTCCAGACTGTCTTTGATCATCATGGAGCTGATCATTGGCTGAGCCTTTGCCATTCTGATTATTCTTCCATCCATTTTGATGGTTTCTTCCGTTTTCTGCCATGTGTCTCTGGTTTTGCTCTTCATTTTAAAGCATTGGAGATCATTTTAGCTGAACAGCCTATAATTGTTTGGACCTCTTTATAAGTTTTCTCCTCCCCAATCAACTTTTTAATCAAAGTACGCTGTTCTTCTGAACAATGTCTTGAACGACCCATTTTCCTCAGGCTTTCAAAGAGAAATGCATGTTCAACAAGTGCTGGCTTCATCCTTAAATAGAGGCCACCTGATTCACACTTTTTTTTTCACAAAATTGATGACCTCACCGATTGAATGCCACACTGCTATTTTTTTGAACACACCCCTTTCAACTAATTGCCCAATTGCACAGCCTTAAGAGCGTGCATATCACGAATGCTGGGTCTTGTTGGTTTTCTGAGAATCTACTGCACCTACTGGTACCTTGTTTGCCATGTAGCAATAAAAAATATACTAAAAACCTGGATTAATCTGGTTAGTCACATTGGACTGCTATTATATTGAACACTACTGTATATGGGCATGTAACAAAAGTTTGAAAACAGGGCCACTTTAGTGCTTCTGCTTCACCACTTTTCACCACTTCAACCAAACCACACAAACGGTGTCCGGTGCAAGCCAGAGACTCCGCTGACTACAAAGATATGTGTCTCATCACTGTGCGGTGAAAACTCGGCGAGCAACCCTCCAAAGAGTAGCAAAAAAATCCACAAAACGATACAGTATGTCTTATCTTTGCTGTTTTGTGGTCAAAAGTTCTATTCCAGCGTGAAAAAAACGCTGCTCATGTCTACTCCTATATCTCTGCTTTAGTTTGAGATCAATCACGAAGGTACAGTTGTTTACATTAAGTCAAAGGGGCTTTGAAAGTGAAGTGAAGTGAAGTGTGAACTCTTGGTGCAATATACCACCTTTGGGTATACTTATTCTGGATCGTCATTAGTGTGTCAAAGGTAAATGTGGGTGGTACCAATCGATTCTCCTGACTCTAACTGGTCGATAGAAGTGTCAATCATCTGCGTAATCCCTTGAGTTTCTACCCTGTGCCTCAAAAACAGTTGTATTTGGATGGAATGAATAGTCATAGTGATAAATAAGTGAAATGTTATTAGTTTTCCAGTCTGGTACCTGAAAAATGTCAAATGGCACATTTGGTATCCGCCTGGACAAACCTATGTTAAAACTTCTGTAAAACTGCCCTAGGATTTACTTTTTTAGCATCTACATGTACGCATGTATGTTTTAAATGTGGCTTTCCCTCTAAGTAATGTGGGTTTTTTTAGGCGACAGCAAAAAACATGATATCCTGTGTTTCCCAGGAGGCAACGTTGCTCAAAACTCTAACCTTGTCTGCTTTGTGGGCATGTTACTTGTGTTATATTGTGGCCAAAAAGCTTCTTCATCTTACTTAAAACATTAAATTCGCATTCATGTTGACAATTATTAAGTTCATGTTACTTAGAAAAGGTATTTTGCCATACTCACAACATTGCTTTCAATTATTGTAATAGCCAGCAGTTGGCTTAACTTACAAATTTGAGTGGAAAACGTTAACATACTTTTTTTTTTTGTTGACCCAATGTTTTATTTATTAGAGTGATTACAAAGCCAATTATGTGATAGACCTGGTGTAAGTTGGAGTCTGTAACACCACATTGTGCTGACATAAACAACACAATAAGCAACACTTTCTCTCTCTATCTGCCACCTGTCTTGTAGCAAGAATCTGGCCACCCCCCGAAACAGCAATCAAGTCATAGCTAAGCAGCTGTAATTAGGAATGTCAGGCCCCTACTACTAATTTTGTGTGGTGCTGTGATCACTCTAAGCTGCATACATGCAAAAATTTTATGGAAACGTGCTAAGCAAAAGCACAAGTAACAGTAAGGGAAGTGAGGCTAAACAAAGTGTTTGATGGGTTACAAAGCATCTTGCAAATTGTGTGAAAATGCCTGAATGATTCTCACTAAGTTGTTTTTGTAAGAAGGATTAAGTTGTATTGATGAGTTTGCAGCCAATTAACTGTGTGAACCGCAACATGCCATATAGCATATGGCATGAAAATAATTTGAAAGACAAATACAGCACAGCACAACAACGTGGAGACACCTGCGCAGCAGAAAGCTTTCGCGAATGCTGAGATAAAATGTAGTCCGGCTCTGTTCCAGTGGAGTGGGAGCTGTATCTGCTTTTATGTAAAACACTGTGTTAACTGTTCCAACAGCACTTCTCGGCTTTATTGATCTCTCTTTTTCTCTGCATCATTACATGAGCTGGAGAGGCCAAACACAAAGGAAACACACACATTTCTGAATACACATATATATGCAGTGCAAGCGAGCATAGCAAAGTAAAGTGTGCAGCCATTAATCAATGGCAGTTGTGGAGTCACTGAGGCAGTAATAAAGAAAAGAGAGGCTGTGGGTAGAAAAACTCTGGGAGTAAGTGTGCGTGCCTGTTTTCTGCTCTCTTAATCATTCATCTGTGCTGCCAAGGCACCGAATATTGGCTTGTATTAAAGTGGAGTTTTCTCATCAAAAAAGGAGTTTTCTGTTTGATTGATTATCAAACATTTCATTAAATATACTTTTGCTCCAACAAAATTTCGGCAGCAATTTCCCACATAATTTGTACCTCTGTGCGTGAATGCATGGCACCTAGTTTTCATGGTAAAAAAAAAAAATCTCATTCTGCAGATGTGCTAAAAAGACACATGATTCTCACTGTGTCTGTGTGTGTTTGTGCACATGCTCATAACCTGATTTTCTCATAATAGCACCTCATTATTTCTACATGGTAACTGCTGCTGTGAAGCATAATTATCCTCTAAATGGAAGGAAATTAATGTTCTTCTCAACAGCAAACCACCAGCCAGAGACAGCAGACTGTGTGTGTGTGTGTGTGTGTGTGTGTGTGTGTGTGTGTGTGTGTGTGTGTGTACACACAAAAAGAATGTGGTTAGCACATAGCTTTACATTGTTCAATATTTATTAATTCCGTCATCAAGTAGTGTTGGGTCGAAGCAGCAATAACTCTACAACCATTGAACAAAAAATAGGGAAATTAACAAATCAACATAATTTATCCAAATGCCCTTCAAAACACAAACAAGCATCATTCTTCTGGCTTTAGTATTCAAATGCAAATATGTGTTTTACCCCTGCAGCCTGCTCTACATCCCAAACCAATGCAATGACAGGATGTCACATTGAGGAAGCCTTTCAGGGAGGGTGAGCGATTAAAAGTGTCTTTTATCACTGGACAGGTCTCATGGCTTGAGGTGGTGCTCTGCTCATGAGATAGTATATTACATTTATTAGAATTTCTGCAACTAAGTTGGAAGATTTTTGTGACCTAAAAATGTCAACCCATTCTACTTTAGAGCCTAAATGAAACCAGTACCTCCGTGTTCTGTTCCAAAAACCTCCTTAACCTGAAACCCAAGGAGTGATTTTATGGATGTAGATTTTTTTTAAGAAGCCACAGACCATGAAAATTATACTGATAATAAAGGATTTTGTAAAGTAAGTAAGTAAATAAATAAATAAAAGCAAAAATACTGGATAATATTCATATTTGACTATTTACAAACAGGAATTGTAATCCATGTTAAAAGGCTTTTATGTACTATACAAAACTTTAAGAAACAATTTTGCCAATTTGCAAAAATAGAATTTTATGACATCAATCCTCTGATGCACTTTCTTCATATTTACATAATTACACTCATAGTTATTCAGCGTCCTTTTTCAACCCAATGTTGAACAGAGAGCGCAGTCTAGCAGGCTCAGGAATGAAAGACAATAGTTCACAATGCTTCATTTGGCCATCACTAGGCTATAGTGTCATATTTATAAGAAGGAAAGAAAACATCCTCTAGTGTTCATACTGTTATGATAAATTAAGACACAACACAAGAAAAAATATTGACGGATTTGACACGTACAAAACTACACAATTACAAACACTTGTACAAAATGTACATCTGAGGAGAAGCAATTATCTTCAAAGCAACATATCATCACCATCTGCCAGACAAACAGATACCCACACCTCTTTTGATTAAAAGAGATTTCCTGCAGTGCAGATACTGCAGGTGCTCGCCTCCCTGCCGTGTCAAACCCCAATACACAGCATGCACTGTGTGTGTGTGTGTGTGTGTGTGTGTGGGTGGAGGGTGAAATGGTTCTTCACTGTTTTTCTACCTGAACGCTTCAATCAATTCAACTCCAGCTGGAGGCGCTCTTACTGACTTTGTGATGGAAGCAAAACAGCTGGATCTGTCTGTCTGTCCGTCTGTGGTCCAGAGAGCATGCTGACTCTGTATCTGAATCTGTAGGCGATTCCCACATGTGTGTCTGTGAATGTAGGAAGGGAGTATTAAATTTAGACTTCTGCACTTCATGAGTGAGAATCCTGTTCCAGGTTGTTGGTCTCTTGACTTCCTGTCTGGACACACTAATGTTAAGATGAGATCTCTGTCCCATTGGACAGGGGAAGTAGATGAATTATATGTACCTAAAGAGGCACAAACTGCCCCTCGCTTCATTGCTTTACTATGACTACTACATTAAGACCATTTTCTTGGTCTGACTAAGCAAAACAAAAAAGCTTCTCCAACCGTGGCTATAAAAAAAGGGTGTAGAACAGAGTGTAAATGTGGCATGCCGCGTTATCTTCATCAGATATTAATAAGGGACCATCTTCCCATTTTATAACAGCACCTGTCAGGTTACAATGTCAATGAATGCTAGCCACTGTAATTTCCACCACCAGGAGCAGCTACGCTGCTCACAGAAAAACAGACTGCCCTCCAACGGATCCCTGTCACAAAGCAGGAAAGGCTTATTCTCATTTGATTTTAAAAAATAGAGCATGTAAGATCATTTTTCAAGGTGCCTATATTGGAATTATCTCTGGTTGTATGAGTACAGATTGAGGGCAAGTTGAGTGTTTGTGAAGAAAACGGAAGACAATAGCAATGGATCAAACGAGCACAGATCTGAGTGTATATTTTGTCTTACGACAGGGCTCACGTGTGATTGATCAAACGATCGTTTCTCACCAATCACAGCATAAGAATGATTTAAAAACCACGCCCTAATATATACCAGATTCAGATGGCTCGCCCCGAGAGTTTACGACACCGAAGGGCACAATACGGTAGCCTGGCTAACACCAGACTATTCTCAAATGAGGTCTAGTGTGGCAACCAACAATGCATTTCTCCGTAGAGGAGGCGTGGTTTACGATCCTCCGGAGCCGTTTATTGGGCGCTTAGAATGTCTATCAAAAGCGTCTGTAGGTAGCTCTTAGCCAATCGTATCAGTTATACCAGATGATGTAGTAGAGCTACAGAAATGGATGTTTGTTGTGTGTGTGTCTGTGAGAGAGTGTTGCTTGCTGCTTTGCTTCTCCAGTTCTCGCTTTCTGCAAGATTATTTATTTTCACGCTTTATTCCCCCTCATGTCATTCAGCCACACAAATCCACTGATTTTATGGGCAATAAACAAGCTGCTGCGGGTCTCTCAGCGGCTCCGCTGTCCCCCGGCTCGTAGCAAGATCACCGGCGTTGTGGTAGCGCCGGTGATTAGCGCCACTAGCGGCTATTAGCCCCGCTACCGGTGATCTCGCTACGAGCCGGGGGACAGCGGAGCCGCCAAGAGACCTTTTGCCTTTCAACTTTCGCTCTAAACTATTTAAAACGCCGTCTACAGCTAAAGAGAGTTTCGCGTCTGCAGCAGCCATGTTGGATCAGTAAGAAAACTACAAGCTTCCAAGTGCCGAGTAGTACACGTCATCGTCTTGCCGTCCCTCCCCGCTCTGTGATTGGATCCCTAAAACAGGGCTACGAAACGGGCCTGGTTGCCAGACTGGATGGAGGTTCGAAATTAAATTCGAGCGCGCAAGGCAATATGGGTATACCCAGGCTAACAATACGGCCAAAAAGAGGATTTTTTATTAGCAATATGCACCTTCACAAATAAAAAAAGGAGCAAAATATTCATTTTACAGAAATACGCAACGATGGAGGTTTATGAAATAAAAGTACTTCGAGTTATAAACTCAAACAAGTTCGGTGAATATTTTACATTTGGAGCACAGAATTTTCCAAAGCTTTTTGGTTGCATCCAGGAGGTAAACAATGTTTTAAAGTCAGTTTTAATCCCAAAAGAAGACAAATTTTTCATAGACAGAAAGTAAAACACTGACGTCAAACAGCTGCAACACAACAACTGATTTGTTTGGCAGCATAAAAAGTGAAAAGGAAGGAAATCAGTGGTGCTGTCAGCAGAGTAGCAGTGGACCATTCAACTCCCGGCGAGGTTGGAATATTTCATTTATACATTGTGATATATAAAGCTTAATAGCCTGTATAATGTCCAAATATTGTAGTTATTGTCATTATCGAGATATATTATTCACTTCTTCACTACATTTAGTAAGTATTCTGTCCGAGATAGAGGAGCGTTTGGCAGCACTGGTTGTGAGTGTTTCTATTCGGGCAGAACCGCTGGTGAAGGAGACACTGACGCCCCAGTGTCGGAGCTGGATAAAGGTAAATAGCAGAAGACAACAACATTTAATAGCCTCGGCTAGTAGCCTGTTTAAAGAACTTCACGGTTGCAGGGTGTATTTATTTTTAAAGAGGTTTCAGTGATAAATTATGTAGCCTAAACATGCTTTGGCTTGGCACCATTAAAAACAATTTAGAACAATTCTCCGACTCCGACGTGTGGACTTCACGCTGACTCAAACCTGCGTACACGAGCTGAGACCAGACGTGAGATCTGATCGTACCCTCCACTCACGTCCAAATTGATAAATGACGAGCCTTGTGTAGAAATGATCATACGGCCACTTTACGCTCACTTTTTGTTGACACTCGTTTGATAAATGAGGGCAAGTCAGTGAAAACGTCTAAGATAGAGACTTTTTGGACACTGAAGCATTACTTTTCCACACAAGTATTCTCTCCTTTAACCTGTCCTATTAATAGTTACACTGACATAGCAAGCAGCCTTTATTTTGGGAAGCTCTCTTAAAGTCAGTCAGAGATTTAACGCTTGTCAGACAGCCTCTTGCCCGGTCACTCTCTTCCTTTCTCTCCTCCGTAACATCCAGTTCAGTCGCTTCACCTCTGCCATATTATCTGTAAAGCCTGATGAACCAGGGTTTGTAGCTTTCTCGCCCTGCTCAATGTTTGACATGACACCAAAGATGCTTCCCGCCAACATTGCTCGCTAACCGAGGCCTGCAAACCTCATCTTCCCAGCGGTCAAAAGCCCCTGTGCCTGTGGCATAAACACAACACTCCCCTGGTGCTCCATGCAGTTCTGGCAGCATGGCTAACTGAGCTTACTGACTGCAGCTACAGTTTCCAGTAGTGAGTGTTAAGCTTTACTTTAACCACAAGTAAAGCTTTCTGTACATCAGGAAACTCTGTGTGCAGGCCCTACTACTGAGAACAAGCTCATGTAGGGCACCTGCAGTTATCAGAGGAAAAAAATGTTTTATCAGCTTTTTGATATATAAAGTTGTATTTATTATCTCTTGTACTTTTAGTTAATACTGTGCAGTTGGATGTTGTTAGAAGTGATCAATTACTTTCGAAGTGGGTTGTTGGACTGGTCACCATCTCCTTCCAGACATCAAGAAGTTTTACTTTAAAATGTCTTCCTGAGAGCTTCTCAGAACAATGTAGCGACAGAACGCCTCATGTATTAGGATTAAACAAGACTCAGCTACAATGAGGACAGTCTAGTTTCATTATCTCTCTATTATGTAGTCATTGTGTGTGTGTCTGTGAAATAGTGTCGGATTTTCCCTGAGTGATGCTTACACAGTAGGGGAATTGATGTGAATATAATTGTTATTTCTGCTTTTGTTTTTCTCACAAAATGTAGAACCTGTGCCTAGTCACAGGTTCTGTGACACACACAGAATCAGCTTTTTCTTGTGTTGAAAACTTTCTTTACTGTCACACTGGTTGCAAGGCTGAATGGTGATTTTCACCAATGGCAGGAAAATTACTCTCTGCAGGACAGCTGATTGGCCTCCTGCTGAACGGAGCCCTTAGGTTCTACCATCAAATCACATAACCTCTTTCACATCAGAATCAATGGAATAGCAGACACATCCAGACTGTGGAAACAAAAATAACACTTTAAAGTTAGATGGTGAACTCGGATATGCCCCATCTACGCCAATTTAAAATGTGTTCCACTGTCGCAGCATATATTACCATCTGTTAAATCTGATATTAATGGAGACTTCTCAGCTCTAAAGTGTAAATCCGTTATCACATATATAGTGATATCACATATCACATATATGAGCTACTTTGTCAAAGAAAAGAATACAATTAAAGCAATAATTATCGGAGGCTGAGAACAAGTTGAATAGATTGGTCTGATAACATTTTATTAATCGGGATTGGATCTAACAGTATATGAGTGTTTCTCTGACTTCCTGTACAAACCGTTGAAGCTTTTGGAAACTGTCCATTTTGGCCCTAATTACACCCGCACATTTCCTGGTGTCAAAATGTTTTGGAAAAAAAGTTATGAACCAATTACAATGATTTGTCCTGCCCTAACAGGTGCAGAAAAGCTAACAATAGTGAGAGAGATGTCAATTAAATACAGTCGGTGCACAGCAAAACTAGCCTCTGCAGAAGTGATAATGGGCCAGAATGTATTTTTATTAGGAAGACTGAACCATAAACTCCAGACATTTGGTCGTTATAAAGAACACAATATAAAGTGATCATATTGTGACGGATCAGGATGGACCCAAACGCAGTACAACCTTAATGTGATAACAGAGCACTTTATTTCTCCTCTGACAGCAGATAATACAAAAGACAGCAGGCGAGAACAGTCTTTCTGTAAAAGTCTCTAGACGGAGCTGAAATCCAAAAGTCCTGAGCAAAAGCTCCGATAATCCAAAACACACCTGTAAAGTTTGTGGTCATTGCGATCGCAGAGGCAGACAGAGCGGAGCAGGTGAGCTCAGTGGCAGCTGTCCAAAGCGCAGTAACAAGCCGACAGATAAAGCCGCTCCTCAGGAAGCTCCAGAGGCGGCCGATGAGTAATCTCCCACGGAGACGTCGGAGCAGCAAACGCCAAACAGGAGCGGCTAAAATCCAACCAGGAAACTCACAGGCTGGGTTCAGAGTCGGGGACCGAAAGCAGTCAGGTTTACCGAGGCAGAGGCGAAGAGTCTGGGTCAGGAAGAAGCGGTATTGGAACCGGGAAATCGAGCCAAAGAAGATCGCTGGAAAGTTCTGCATCACACAAAGACAATCTGGCGACGTAACGCTGAGCTGGTGTTGCTTAAATACTGGAGCATGACTGAGTCCCGAATGAGCTCCAGCTGTTAACAACAGGTGCAGAAGATCTCCGAGGCGTGGAGTGATGCACCACAGCGCATGACACATATTTAGTAGAGAGGGCGTAGTCGCCCCCTGCTGGTCATCAGAAAGAATGCATGTTTAAGGAACCTTTTGCATTGCTTCACATTTAAGGCCTGAAAATTGACCCTTGGGGTTACCAAGCCCAGATATGTGTAATACAACCACTCCAACATTTAAAAGGTAAATGGACCTGCACTTATATATCGCTTTTCTAGTCGCTTTGCGACCACTTTACACTACAGACTGCACTCATTCACTTGTTCACACACACATTCATACTGGTGGCAGAGGCTACCCTAAACGGTGTCACCTGCCACCATTGGGAATTAATTCACACACGGATGAACGCAGCATCAGGAGCAATTTGGGGTTCGGTATCTTGCTCAAGGATACTTTGACATGTAGGCTGCCATGGTCAGGGATCGAACCACCAACCATCCTATCAGAAGATGACCCGCTCTACCATCTGAGCCACAGCTGCCCAGTCTTGCACAGTCTTCAACAATATGATGTCCCAGTTGGACATGTCCAGAATGTCTCCACATCTTCATCAAATGCCCAAACCGCCTCAGCTGGCTCCTTTCAACACAATAACAATAACTCAACCATACCTTGGCTTTGTAATCACACAATATATTATTTCTCAGGACAAGACAGTATATGTACTGCCAATGTCCATATATATGTCTTATTATTTCTCACGATTTATAGGTATCCATGTTTTGTCGAATCATTTTGTTTTTAGAAGAAAAGATGTTCGGCTCGATCTTTTGAGACGGTGGTGTTGATGGTAATAAACACAACTCCACAGATCAATCTCGACTGGTTGCGGTGCACAAGAAAAACTTCAATCTGTGCAGAAAGTATATGTTTGGTGATGTTTTAATACATCCTTCCTGTCTAGTTACTGCCTGCTTTGCTGCAGACTGTTGTGACATTGTCTTTGATGAGAAGATGAGCACGCTGATGCTGCGCTCCAAATTGATGCCAATTACATCTGCTACCAGGAGTTGGATGGAAATAAAAGGAGAGCTGAAAAAAGAAACATAAGAACAACTCACACATAACAAGCGATGGCATATTGTGAAGGATATATATTGTGATTTTTTTTTTTTTTTTCGATTGCTCTTCTGTGGTAACAGCACCTACTCTAATGGTTTCAATTTAATGCCTCACCTACGAGTCACATTGAAACATAATGCATTTCCTGACTGGTTTGTGGACTCTATGCATTGTATTCTGTCTGGTATATGGTACTATTTGTATACAAATATCTCTTTATCCAATCTCTCACACAAAGGCTGTGGTCTAAAAGCCCTGAGAGAAGATAGACATAGAGAGCCGGTGGAATCACAGGGTGCACTCACATATGCCATAATTTAACAAGAAAGAAAGACTGTACTGAAAGTACTGAGTGAAGTTTGTGCCTGAGACGGAACCGACTTTACGTGTATGTACAGCAGAGGGTGCTAAGTGTGCAAAAAATGTCCATTCATTTCACTGCAAAATGAGAAAGCTTCTCACTGGACTAACAGACACAACAGTCGCTGCTCAGTTTTCTGAGGTAAGAAAGATACATTTTGTTTTTTTGCTAGCCAAAACTAACATCCCAGTTAATGCTCAAATTAATGCTAACATGAATTAGCAGCGGCTTCTCTCAGTCGGGTTGCCGGTGTAGAGAGGCATGTAGTCAGTGTCGTCAGATCCCTCGCGCTCCACCACAGTCCAAATATGGTCTGCTCCGCGTATTGGAAACAAGATGGCGACGCAAGATGGCGACGAGTATAACGCTGAACTCGAGGCTTCCAACGGGCAGTCCACAAACCAGTGGGTGACGTCACGGTCACTACGTCCATTATTTATATACTGTCTTTGATCCCAACTTGACACTGTTCATATAGATGTCACCATTAACTGCACCTTTAAGCTACAATAGAAGATTCCTGCCTCACTTTTCTCTTTTTCCATTGTCAGAGTATACTGTATATGGTTTTTAAATGATGCTAATGGCTCATATTAACAGACAGGTTGTGAACGCTGGTCTGAGGTCAGCAGATCAGACAACTTTAATGTGTCTGATGTGTTCATTCTGATAATTGTAGTACCGTGCATAGCATGCTGGTCCATCCTTCTGTTGTGTATATATTGAGATAAGATAAGATTAGATAAGATGTTCCTTTATCCCCATGTGGGAAATTCAGGTGTTGCAGCAGCACAAGTACAGAGTAAAAAACGATTAAGGTAATAAAAATAGAATAATGCAATTGAAATAGAATAAAGATTTTTTTTAAATAGTATAAAATAAAGATACAAACAATCAAGACCAAACTATGAAACTAGTAGTGGAGCATCTTTGCGACTGTTTTAACAATTTCACCAGTCACGGTCATTCATGCAGCCTGATGAAGACAGACAGAAAAGTAGAGAGCAAGTTTTGAAAGCAAAACAAAAAAAATATTTGTATGTGGACAACGGATGGCGTTTCTCCAGAAAAAGCAAAGAAGTAAACATTGTGGTTTTACAATAGCTTTAATGAGTCATCTGATATGATACATTTTCATTAAGATATTAAGATGTCTCTTTAGCTTTAGCCACATGTGTAATCTTACTGTCTTCATTTGATTGGAGAGAGCTGGATGCTTTTGGCTCACACCTGATCTGTGAGGGCATAAGATTAAATCCCTCTTCAGTAGATTTCCAACAGATTTGTATATAAAAATGAACTAGCTACTTTGACAACTACTTTTACTTGATTTAAAAGTGTAAAAGTACATTACTTAAGTACAGTTTTTGGCCTCATTTGTAGTGTTCACAAGACACTAGACATGGCTGTTCTGATTGATGTGCTCACAAAAGGTTAAATTACAAATTCGATTTGCAATCATCCTTTCTGTACACTGTTGTTGATTGAGTATTGTCACTTTTGGGTCCAAAAAAACACCCAGCACCAAACTCACGTTTAGCTGTCGTTTTCGATGATGACTCATGGCACCAAACACACTCATAAACCAACAGGTGACATCACAGTGACTACGTCCACTTCTTTATACGCTGTGTGAATTGTAGAGACTGCAGTGCAGTACAATTCTAATACATGAAAAAGGCATGAATTTTAAATTAGTTGAATTACTTGAGTATTTAAATTGATGGGGAGTTGCACAGTATAATTTTCATTGAGTAGTGGTGGAACTCTGTAAATTCCTCCTATGAAGATAAATTAGCTCCATCCGAGCAGGAGCTAAAGGGCAGTTTGGGAGCCCAACTGGCACATGCTGTAAAGTCTTTGATGATTATGGAGCCCACACAGTTATAGTATGAAATCCACATTTTACTTCTAATCTGAAGCACCTTTGCAGAGCGGCTTGTACTACAATGATTCATCGTGTCCGGTAACTTAACTGCATTTCATGTCTTGTTTCCAGAAACAAGACATAACTGAACATATTATTTATTTAAATTTAGCACAAGTGACCCTGTCTATCATACTCTGTATTAGCTATGTTGCTTTTCAATTTGACCTTAACTAACCAGGAGTGGGTTTGGTTTGCACAGATGCAGGATCTGTTCGACAGACACAGAAACACATTAATAGTCCTAAAGTTTATAACCTCTAATGCTACCTATACATCAGAAGACTTTGAAAAGATTTGGAAAAGCTTCCCGGAAAACTATAGGCTCACACCTGCTCACAAGTGTTTGAAGTATTTAGTCCCAGCCTAGTCTCAGACTGAGATTTTACAAAGACTGTGAATCTTGCTGGGTAACCATTTACAAGACTACAAGTAGATTATTTTAGCATTTTTTCCTGTCATTCATTTTTTCCCCATCATGCTCTTAGTAAAAACTTAAGAAATGGAGGAGAAGCAGCTTTTGGCTACAGCTGCTCTAGTGTGTGCAGTGGTTTGTGTTGGGGGAAAAAAATGAAAAAAAGGGCTTTGAAAGTTGACTATTTTACAGTAAAAATAGATATAAGGAAGAATAAAGGAAAGGAAAATTCACAAATGAATTCATGATGTACATTTATGGCCTATTTAATTATAATTTGTTTAATTGAATAATTATATTCATCAGCTCTATCAACTTTCATTTAGTTAATCATACATTAATCATTGATTATTTATTACTTATTTATGTAAACATTTATTTATACATTTTAACTGGGTCTCCTTACTGTTCTCTTTACTAAGAAACAGCGCCCCCAAAAATCCTGCTTATGGCCGTAAATATATGACATCACTATATTTTTATTTACGACTGATCTTACTAGCATTATTGTGATGTCACTTTTTCCTGTCGAAGTGGTTTTACTGGCCGGTCTGGAACCGGGGACCTTTCCCCCGCTCATCTAGTGGTTGTTGATTGTGTTACGTCACTGCGACTTGTGATAATATCAAACACGTTTGATATGATCGTAAACCCAGGACTAGGAAAAGACTGATATGAAACAGTGCAGATTACTACCTAAAACTTAACGATGGAGATGACGGGAGCGCGCCGTGACTCCAGTGAAACTCCTAGACTTACTTTCAGTTTTTAGTCTGGGACTGTGAAAATCTTTTGGTGTAAACCCAGCATAAGAGAGCAGAATATGAAACTTTTTATATCTTTATTGTTTGTCAGAAAGTTTATTTTAAACATTGATTCGTGATTAATGCTAAGGGGTTAATGAAGGGGATCAAAATTAATGAATGGAAGAATTACAGGTGTCTTGCTCTGGAATAGCACTTGAACAGCCCTGATTATAATTAGCTTTGGACAAAAGCATTTGCCAGATGAATGTAGTGTAATGCAAGTTACTGATTCACAGCAGCTCTTCAATCTTGCTCTTGTGTGACCTTCCAGTCTGCAGGTTGTCAATCTACCAAAACACTACTGCAGCTGATTTCACTGATTAGCGCACCTTGAGTCAGAGAAGAGGAACTAATCAGTGAAATCTGCTGTTGTTAACACGACCTGACAAGGTTTTGTGAAACAAGCCCAGACTGGGAAATATAATTAGCATGTTCTGTACAGAAGGTGATTAAATCACCTATTCATACAGTGCAAATTGGATGTGACAGTAGCATAAAATATACACATGATATATCTACTACAAAAAGTCAGGAGACTTTTGAGTTGAGGCAAGTTGAAACATTTATCAAGGTTCATCTCAACAGTGTAACTGATTTTTTGGACAAACACATCACTAAGCTCATGTTTGTGCATATACTACAATTTATGCAATGGGATTTCTATTTCAGTCTGGTCGTTTTTTTCTGGTTGTGAGCACTTTCACCTCACAGTAAGAGGGTCGCAGGTTTGAATCCGGCCTTCGGCTCTTCTGTGTGGAGTTCCCGTGTCAGTGTTGGTTCTCTCCGGGTCCTCTGGCAACCAAAGTTCAGATAAGCGGGTAAGGAAAATGATTTAATTAATATAGGCTATATGCTATAGGGTTCATATTTCATTCTGGTTGATTGGACTGAAAACTTTGCAGACCATATTGTAACATGATTGAACTATTTTTGCCATTCAAAATTCTCCACCACTACAGCCAGAACCCAGTAAAGCCCAGATTAAATGTCCACCAATAATGCCATTTATTATAGCCTATCAAACAAAATATACTGTACTCAAAAGACAAAATAAAGCTCTAATTTACCGATTTCATCACATTCATGTGTCCCACCCAACAATAAATCATACACAGGCGCATTTTTTTACTCATTACCTATGAACCTACATGTATAATAAGCTATCTTCAACGCAAAGTGGTGGGAGATTTAAGCAAACAAACAAACAAAATGACTGAGTTCTTCAATACTGAATTTCCCATTTCCAGCCATGTGTCTTTCAACAGAATTAACTTAGATCAGTGAATCGAACATCTTATCCACAAGCTCCTGCTGGTGTCACACTGCAGAAGGGCTTTGTGTCATTGTGTGCCCTTATGCAGCTTCCACCCAGGGGCTATGGATCCCTTTAACTCAGCCAGTAATTCTATCCTGGTCTATGTTATTTAAGGTGTAGGCTGCTTGCTAGTGTTACAAAGCAGGGAAATCTAAATTAAAGTGGAAACAGACAAGTTTTCAACCTCTATCCTTTTCAACAAGGGCTTGTATTATTGTTGCCAGTGTTACAAAGACAACTGGATCCATCTGAACTCTTTCCTCAGACCTACCAACATCACAGGATACACTGCATGTGTTCCCCAAATCCTGTGCAAAACTACACACATTGTATCAACTTCTAGTACTCGTTAGAAGAGTCCATCTTGTAACAACTAAGTGACCTGTTAACTCTCTCTCTCTTTATAAGTTTGAAGGCATGCAGTTAGGGTGACTTTAAATCTAGAGAAAGACATCATGAAGGAGAGACATGGACCGAGAGGAAAAGAGAGAGAGCTCTGTGTCATTATGACCATCATCTCATCAGTGTGTGTGTGTGTGTGTGTGTGTGTGTGTGTGTGTGCGTCCCTCATCTCATCAGAGCCCTGATAGCTTTCTGATCCCCCTATTATCTCCTGTAACAGTCTCCCCCTCACGCACTGCACAGGATGTATTGGCCATAACAATGCAAGACTGATTCATTCCTCAGTTATAATCACACTTCCATTCTCTATGGATATCAGGCTTAGAGGGACAGCAAGGGAGGGGGAGAAACAAGCTAAGGACAGAAGCAACATATCATGGCATGCACCCCACATAAGCTCCATGTGCTTGGATTGAAATATGACGAATAATCAAGTGTGAAAATCCCTTGTTAAGACTCTTTTTATGTCATGATTCTATCCTAACTCTTTACCTGAGGTTCCCTTCAGCAAGACCCTTCACCCACAACTCCTCCAGTGGAAGAAGTGGCCAACAGATTAGACTGTGGTCTGACGAGACAGCTGCTCAGCATAAATCTGGAATACGCTCCATCAGTAGTTCTATCCATGCATATTCCCATCCACAAAGAAACAAATCAAACCAAATCTGTGTATAGAAATAGGAATATGCACAGAACTGTGATGGTTTATAAGTAACACAGCTGCTCTCTGTTTCTCCTGTTGTCCTTGTGTACTTATGTTTAAATGCAGCTTCATAGTGTAATGAGGAGAAATAAACAAAAGTGGAATAAATGCATATTATGAATAGCAAAGTGATAGAAACACAGGCAGGGGACTAGCAGAGATCAAGGCTAAGGATCCTATTTTCTTGGTTAGTTAGTTTAATATTTTTTGCTGCCTTGAAATGTTCTTTTCCCATCTGTGTGGTGTTTACATGTCCAGTGCAGAGTGCACAGGTGGGAAAAGAGGCTCAAACAGTTGGAAGGTTCATTCGCACAATTTCAATGTTCGTTATGATGGAGATTGGGTCGTAGACGTCTCAGAACCACATCTGTTTCTGGTGCAACTCTGATCTGCAAGTTGTGTCACATTTTCAGATATGATGTGAAATTCAGTCTGTCAAGCTGATATGATTCTGTCTGTTTCACAGTCAAATTATTATTTATTTATATCATCATTGTATGAATATCTATTGAAAAAATAACCATAACTCTGTAACGGGTCGGGTGTGGACCCAAATGCAGCACGCTTAGGCAGGCAGACGGTAAGCTAAGTTCTTTGGTACACAGTCTCAGAAAACACAGTTCACTACAGGCAGAATGGGAAAGCTTCAATCCGAAGCTGGGGCCAGCGTGAGGACCACAGACTGTATAAATAATGGACGTAGTCACTGTGACGTCACCCAATGGTTTGTGGACTGCCCGTTTGAGGCATCGAGTTCAGCGTTACACTCATCACCATCTTGCATGGCCATCTTGTTTTCGGAAATGGGGAGCAGACCCTATTTGGACTGCTAATTCATGTTAGCATAAACTGTAGCATTAACTGGGATGTTAGTTTTGGCTAGCAAATAACAAAAACAAAATGTACGTTACTTATCTAAGAAAAATGAACAGCGACTCCTTAGAGTGTCTGTTAGTCCAACCAAACGCTGAACAAGACATTTTTAATGAACAAAATGTTCAAACAAGCCATAAAAAATACAGTATGAAAGGGTCAAGTTATGAGACCGGTAAACGTCACGACAGCTTGTCTTGTTAGTGACCTGTCAATCAAAGGTAGCCACGCCCCAAATCATACGATTCTTTTACTTCTATTTTCTTCTAAATTGAACCATTATTTACACTATTAACATCAAATTGTATTGAAGAAGATTTTTTACTAGCGATTGAGACCATAGTGTTGTCCTTAAAAAAAATTCTGAGGTAAAAAATCAAGTGAGAATTTTTCTCATTTTGTATTGAAATGAATGGACCGAAATGCTTCTGCAACCTTCGTCAGCACCCCCTGTTGGAATTTTCAGTAGAATGCAGCTTAAGGCACTTCCTGTTTTGCCTCACTGCTCAGACTCGAAGTTTGCCGCCTGGTGAGATCGTCCAGGCGAGATGGCGGAGGCAGGTCCAGAGAGGCGGCATGTAGCCACAGAGCCAAGCAGGAGCCAAGCAGAAGCAGGGTCGATATCAGTCCGGAAACAAACACTGGAAAGTCTCGCACAAGTTGAGCTGATGAATTGTTAGCCAAAAGGTTCAGCCATACTGATGTCTGCTGCTAGGCAGAGGAAGTCATAGTATAAAGAGCAACAAAGTTCACTCTTTATTTTAACCCAAACCAAACCTTTTTTCTAAACTCAACCAAATGGTTTGATTTCACAATGTTAACCAGGTGTCATATATTGAAGAAATTCAGTCTTTTTTCATATATATTCTTTAAAGTCTGAAGTCTAAAAATCTTCAAAACCCTTTACAAATGAAATGATGATGAAATAAAAAGAGACGAAAGAAGAGTTGTCTCGTTTGTCCGTTTCAATTAAGTT
Source organism: Centropristis striata (assembly GCF_030273125.1). Taxonomy (NCBI): domain Eukaryota; kingdom Metazoa; phylum Chordata; class Actinopteri; order Perciformes; family Serranidae; genus Centropristis; species Centropristis striata. The sequence continues at coordinate 18,174,375 of NC_081532.1, forward strand.
TGGGCAGGAGTTGAAGATAACCTTGTACAAAAATATTTTTTTCACATCTGTGACATGAAATAAAGACATGGAAGCTGTAGTGAAAGATGCTGCTATAATGACAATAAATAACTCATTATTATTAGATCATTTTCACTGTATATTTTTGAGAACCTGAGCCAGGCTGGTAATTTCTGACCCGTTACCGTGGGCATCAAAATGAAAAGCAGGTTCTGCAATGCTCATGTGCTGCTCATTGTGTCCCAAACGATGAACACATGGACTAAGTATGTGTGCACACTGTGTGTGTTGACTTTAATTATTATCCTTGCAGGTTACCAGGGTCCATGTAGAGCTAATACTAAGTCAGTGTACTGATTTGTGTGCTCCAACAACAGGAGGATTATAAAAGTTGACAGTTTGCAGCTGAGGCGACAATTCAGGCCCACCCTGTATTTATATCCCAAGGAAATTAGTCTTGAGCTGTTAGTTGTGTTAATTTAATTCCACTTGTCAGAACAGTGTTGTGCTCTTTTCCGTTTTGCCATAATTGGAATCAGAGTAAAAAAAATCTAAGTGGTTTTATTGCCTGCAGAAATCACACACAAGCTTTGCATGCGTGTGTGTGTGTGCGTGTGTGTGTGTGTGTGTGTGTGTGTGTGTGTGTGTGTGTGTGTGTGTCCAGATTCAGGACTATTGATTTTAGAAGTTAGTCAAAGGAAAAAAGAAAACAAGATTGAGCTCCTGGTGGCCTGCTGCCTTGGTAATGAGGTGAGTCTGGGTGGTGAGATAACCAAATCTGTTGTTGAAACACACAAACACACACAGATGACCACACACATTTTACTTGTGTATTCCTTAGAAAAAGGAGACCAAAGTCTTTACGCAAGTCAAACAGCAACCAATCAAGACACAGATGGAGAAAGGGAATAACTTACAGTTTCCTCATATTGTAAAATAAAGATGAAGGTTCACAGTTTGCTTTAAAATCCCCATTTAGGGCATTAAAGTAGTCATCATAACCGCATGAACATCAAATACTTGAGTGCTACTAACAGTACATCATAGTGAAACATATTAGGACACTTAACCTTTTAGAATAGACAGAAAATATACACTACCGCAGAATATTACTGCAACACTAATGCATTTTGAACAAGCTGAAACCCATATGCTTCCCAATTTAGGCAAATGGCTGAAATGAAAGCCCTGAAAGAGCATGTAAGGTCTCTGAAATTCAATTTACTATTAAAAAAGAATGTAAAAAAATGCTAAACTTAAAGTGTAAAGCATATATATATGTATATATATATATATGTGTGTGTGTGTGTGTGTGTGTGTGTGTGTGTGTGTGTGTGTGTGCGGTTTGAGTTTTCCACACTACAGAAAAATATGTCATTAAGCATCCAGCTATATTTGAATGAGAAACAGCGAAAAGCGGCGCACAGACAGAGGTCCTCGTGACCACGCGTAGACAATAATGGTTATTATTTAGGTTTATAAAATGCTCCAGAATTGTATTCCTTCATAGGACCACTGATATGAGTTGATGTTAGCTCAACGTTGGACAACGTTAGTAAAGACACATACAGGAGCATCTCCATCTAGATGGACATGTATTTTTCAGAGGCCAACATTTCCATATTAAACATACTTTTTAAAATTGGTCTTTTGTAATATCAAATATTTTTTGAGACACTGAATTTTATGTCTTCATTAAATGTAAGTAAATGGTGACTATTTGTGTGTAATTAAAAACTTCTCTGCACTTTGACACATCCATTTAAAAACACAACTTTTTTTTTTAGCTGCAGGTCCTGCCAGCTGGGCCTAATCTTAGACTGAAACAAGGCAGTGACAGCAATTATCTTAAGCACAATCCAACCTGATGGATGACTGAGCAGAATTTTTGAGTGCCAACTGTGTATGACAAACAAAATGTGATGATGTGTTCCTCTACAATCATTATAATCATTATAATTAGAAGAAATTAAATAAATTAAGACATGAAATGTTTCATTCTGTGTGTAATGTATCTATTTAATGTGTTATTTCCACTTTTTAAATTGAATTACTGACATAAATAAACTTTCAATGATATTTAATTTATTAAGGTGCACCTGTATAAAGTGTTAGGGTGGGGTTATGATATGGAAACTCCAGCGTGTGTCATCGTGCCATGATTTTAGACACACAAAAAACCTGAACATAGGAATCCCGAAAAACTTTTTTCGGGCCTCTCCTAAATTTAGTCATATATAGTTTTAGGTCTTTTTTCATGTTATCAGCTATTATTTTATACCTTGTAGGATATGTTTTCATACAAGTCTCAGATTTTACTTTAGGCAGACTTCTATATTTTTGCACGTTTCATATATCATTTTTTAGTCTTTATTAAGAAGTTATTATTTATTTTTAAGTATACATAAAAATAATTACTTGTATCGTTCTGCCTATTCTGTAGGAAAACATGACATGAACTGGTCATTTACAGGGACCCTGAAAAGTTGCTGAAAGTTAAGCTAAGTGCTGGAGAATGATATTATTAAATTCTATATGATCTTATTAATGTCAGTGCCAGAAAGGGAGCAGGCGGCAATCTCCGTGTCTGAGCAAGGAGGCCAACCAGGAAGTGCCTTAAGCCTGCAATCCACCGAAAATTCCAGTAGGGGGTGCTAAGTTTGGCTGCAAAAAAAATCTGCCCATTCATTTCAGTGCAAAATTTGAAAACTTCTCACTCGATTTATTACCTCAGAATTTTTTTTCAGGATAACACTATGGTCTCAATCGCTAGTTAAAAATGATCTTCAAGACAATTTGATGTCAATAGTTCTAATAATGGCCCCATTTAGAAGAAAATAGAAGATAAAGAATCATATGATTTAGGGCGTGGCTACAGGTCACTAACAAGGCGAGCCGTCATCAGGAGGGAAGCAGAGCAATGCGTATCCACGGCAACGAGTCAATAAAGTCATATATAACATTATATAGATATAAAAGAGGACGTTTACCGATTTGGTCTCATAACTTTGACCCTTTCACACTGTATGTTCACTTAATGACAGTTTATTTGAACGTTTTGTTCAGTACAAATGTCTTGTTCAGTGTTTGGTTGGACTAAAAGACACTCCAAGGAGTCGCTGGTCAGTTTTCTGAGGTAAGTAACATACATTTTGTTTTTGTGTTTTGCTAGCCAAAACTAACATCCCAGTTAATGCTAACATGAATTAGCAGCGACTTCTCTCAGTCAGGTTGCCGGTGTAGAGAGGCGAGTAGTCAGAGTCGTCAGATCCCTCGCGCTCCTCCACAGTCCAAATATGGTCTGCTCCCCGTATCGGAAACAAGATGGCGACGCAAGATGGCGACGAGTGTAACGCTAAACTCGAGGCTTCCAACGGGCCACAAACCAATGGGTGACGTCACGGTGACTACGTCCATTATTTATATACAGTCTATGAGAGGGAGAGGATGGGAGTCATTAAGGAGAAAGAGAGAGAGAGAGAAAGAGAGTGGCATTTCCAGCTCTTTGTGCTTCTGTGTCTTTGTGTGAGTGATATTGACTGACAGAACATTGATTTACTTAAGTGCAATACGTCATGCGGCTAAAATCAATCATTGACACGATGGGTGATCCCGTACACGCCATATTTAACATCATACACATGTTGGCCCAGTGTGCGGCGCTGATTCAGGCAGGGTCCCGTGGAGTTAAGTGGTTTTGACAAAGTGTTTACTTGTTGACACAGTGGGGTGTGCTCAAGTTTGCGAGGCTGACATTCACAATAGTTTCATTGCTAAATGGGGGCTGTCATGGAAAGGAGTGAGCTGCTATATAAGCTCTGTCTGACTTTTTACAACTGCCTCGTACAAACACACAACAAACACACCTCTTGGCCCGCAGGGCACGGACAACAACACAGTATGCTCATTTTGTGTCTCTTCGTGACAGCTTTATGTCACTGTGGTTTAACCTGTCTTGTAATTGTTGTCAATAGATTGTGCGTCTCTTTTTGTAAATTTTAACCTATTTGTGGTTTTTCTGTGGTTGCATCAGGTACACACACATGGTGTGTGTGTTTAAATTAAAGAAAATTAAAATGTCAATAGCTGTCCTTTTTTAATTCTTATGCTTAGGTTTGTATAGGCATTTTCTATCTGCTTTGTGTAGCAAAGTGGTTCTTCCAGCAAGTTAGAGAGTAACAAGGGATTTTACAACTGTAAATGCAATTGGCTACAGCAATTTATTGACATTTCAGTGATATTTGTGGTGTTTTGTGTTTCTTTTTAGTCATTTTGTTTTGTCACTGTTCATTTTGATTATCTTTGTAGTCATGTTGTGTCTTTTGCATGATTTTTGTGTCTTTTTGCTGTTTTTTGTGTCTCTTTTTGGACTTTTTGAGTCTCTTTGCAGTCAGTTTGGTTTTACTAGCTATCTCTGTGGTCATTTTAAGTCTCTTTGAAGTTGTTTTGTGTGGATGATTTGAGTTTCTTGCAGTCAGTTTGAGTCCCGTTGTTGCTGTTTTGTGGGTCTTTGTAGTTGGTTTATATCTCTTTGCGTTCATTTTGAGTCGGTTAGAGTATCTTTGTGGTCATTTGATTGACAAGTTACATCAAACATAGACTCTGGTCCTTTAATGAGTAGTCATTAGATAAGTACATAATCAATTCTGCTCTTTAAAGAAAGTTTTGAAGTAAAGATTCAAAATATCATTCAATTGCTAGAGCTATACTGTAGCGTATTTTCAACTACCAGATCAGATCAAATGCATGAAGCGCAAAGGTGAATGGTTGTGCAAGCTAAATACATTTAAAAACTAAGAGAGAATTGTTTGACTCAGAGCAAGCAGAGAGGAAATTAATCAGCTGTGATGAAAGCAGTGATCTTGGGTGAATTACTTGGACAAACAAATGTGGAAGTAGAGTTTATTTTAAAAAACTTTTTAAAGTGGTATATAGTGTGTGTGTGTGTGTGTGTGTGAGGATGGATACTATGGGTACATGCCAAAGCTCTTAATGTTTGCCTCCTCTATCCTCTGTCCTCGCTTGAACCGGAAGTTCTTTCGCGGGCGCCATCTTTAAGACCGTCCCAAAGCTCTTATTTGTGATCGGAGGATAGAGGATAGAGGATAGAGGAGGCATATCGGAGGAGGCACAAGTGAGGATACACGAGAGAATCCTATGCGGAAGTCTTTTAGCGGTGGCCCCGCCCCCTGACTCGTTGAATAGACGCAGCAGCTGATCGGACTGATCTTATACATCGCAACATCGCTGTAGTTTGATACCGGAGTGAAGACAGATCACAGATTAAACTAAAGTGTGTCACCACAAGTTTTATATTTTATTTATATGATTCACCATGTAATTAAAATCTGTTTTATTGTGACTCTGAACAACAAAAACACCACAAACATATTTCTACATTTATAATAAATTAAGAGAAAGACCGCTCTAGAAGTTTTTTTTCCTTTTTCCTTTTCGTGATCTGTTTTTTCCACCGTACAGATTTATTATGGATATAATATATATATATATATATATATATATATATATATATTAAAGTTAAAAAAATAAAAAAAACAGTAGAGAGTATGAGAGTCTGTCCGTCAGCAAGAAACACTTTTACATTGTTTGTCATTTTCATCAGTCCCACGCGAGGCTGATCATTACTGAGTGACATAATTTACATTTTACCTTCATCATCTAACCTAATAAAATATTGGCCGGTGTTCAGCGGACACAATCATGTTCTGGGATATTAAATAATTAATGCATCACCAGGATCGTCTACTACGACGGCGTATTAGGGCCATATATGAAAAAAATAAAAAAATAAATAGGAACCCAGGGGAGAGGGACCCAGCCACCATGGCATGATTAAAAACAGATAACATGAGGTGATGTTACGACATAACCACATTTCATTCCTTTCTACCTGCGGGATGTCTCTTCTTCTCCATCACTCGCTCTGTTTTGGGTGTTTTATCAGAGTGATCCGACTGACGCTCCCTCCTCCTCGCGTTCACACGGAGCGCTGTCTCTCTTTCAGACCTCCTCTGCTTCTTGTTGACAGTTACAGTGTGCAACGTTCGTCTAAACTTATTTCACAGCAGCAGGTTTATTGTTCCCAGCCTTCATTCCTCACGGTCATCCTCATGTGATGCGTCTTTACGCGTGCCATGAAGCGTGTGCCTTTTGAAGTGTGTGTGTGTGTGTGTGTGTGTGTGTGTGTGTGTTTGTCTGTGTGTGTGTATGTGTGTGGCACCGGACGGACCCAGTGAGGCATGGACCAGTATTATCCCCCTCCCCTGGGTCGTTTTTTTTTTCATACTTGGCCCTAATAGTTGTCCTAATATATACAGAAGCAAATAATAATAAATAAATAATATGAAGGCATTCCCGTGCCCCTGAGCTGGACACAGTTCACAGTATAAATACACAATGGAGGTTGTTATTCATGTGCATGTGTTTGTTAAACAGAGAAAACACTTATTATTATTATTATTATTATTATTAGTGCATGTCTCCAGCTGTTAAAGCGACTGACAGTTGATCCAGCTGTGATCTGCTGCCGCCGTCATTAGAAACGGACGTCGCTTCACGTGACGCTCCGGAGGGAAGGACGTCTCATGTCTCTTAAATCGTTTCCCCTCTCCTCGCTTCCCTCACTTGCGTCTCTCCATGCATCCCCGGTGGGCGGGACTAAGACGCAAGTGAACGGCGCAAGTGAGGGATGCAGGGATGCGAAATAGACGACATGGGACGCACCCCATGTGTCACAAAAAGTATTGACCTTTGACCCCTATGATGAAATGCAGGTCTACCTTTTTGGTGCAATGGACCTCAAGCAAGAACATTTTTCTGCTCATTTTAACTGATAATGATAACCACCTGTTCATGAGTTTTTGGTATTTAGATCATTACCACGATCAAAGCCCCCAAATTGTTATATAACACTCACAGCTCTGCACCATTTGTGAGTTTATTTCACAAAGATATTACTGAAGTTCTGCAGTCAGACATGAGTGGAAACAATACAAAGTTAGCAGTTGTGACATTAGTGATGCCAACAGAGCAGAACCCGAGAAATAAAGATGACAAGATTTAACATGAAGTTAGATGTCTTCCTAAAGCAAAGTCCATGACTTTGCTTTAGGAAGGAAGGAGGTGGTCAAGTGACAGTTACAGAAATGGACAAGAGAATATCTTACAGTAGGTAATGCCCCTGACAGTGACCTGCATAGACTCAAAGGTAGACGTCAGGATGAGAGAATTCCAACTACTGAATTGTATAAATATACTAATTCAGTCATTTAGAAAATGTTGTCAAATTAGCCGTGATTCCATTAAAGTTGAAGCAAATTTTGAAGTGAAATTTTGAAATGTTACATTAAAGGAAATGCAAATTAGGGGTGATTCCATCAGAAGATTAGCCTGGCTAACACCAGACCAAATCTCATTGGAGATTAGGTCTGGACACCTTCAATGCATTTCTCCGTAGAGAAGGTGTGGTTTACGATCCTCCGGAGCCGTTTATTGGACGCTTAGAATGTCTATCAAAGCGTCTGTAGGTAGCTCTTAGCCAATCAGATCAGTTATACCAGATGACGTAGTAGAGCAACAGAGATGGATGTTTGTTGTGTGTGTGTCTGTGAGAGAGTGTTGTTTGCTGCTTTGCTTCTCCAGTTCTCGCTTTCTGCAAGATTATTTATTTTCACGCTTTATTCCCCCTCATGTCATTCAGCCACACACATCCACTGATTTTATGGGCAATAAACAAGCTGCTGCGGGCCTCTCGGCGCCGAGAGACCTTTCGCCTTTCAACTGTCGCTCTAAACTATTTAAAACACCGTCTACAGCTAAAGAGAGTTTCGCGTCTGCAGCAGCCATGTTGGATCCGGAAAGCTTCCAAGTGCCGAGTAGTACGCGTCATCGTCTCACCGTCCCTCCCCGCTCTGTGATTGGATCCCCAAAACAGGGCTACGAAACTGGCTTGGTTGCCAGACCGTCTGGAGGTTCGAAATTAAATTCGAGCGTGCAAGGCAGTCTGGGTATACCCAGGCTATCAGAAGATGGCAGTGTAATGTATTGCTGTAGGCTAATCCGTCAGTAAACAGTAGAAGTCGAGATTGCAAGAACTTGCTAATCGGACAACTTTGGCCACCCATGAGAGAAAATGGTCTTCAGGAATCTGATTCTTTTGGGCAACTTCGAATTGTTCTTTCATGTCAGTTCTGAAACAGCTGATCAGTCATGTGATATGAGTCCGTCCAGTATGGAGATTCTGGAGAACCTGCTTGATTTCTTCCAATTCTCAAAAACTACTGCCCTCTCAGTCTTCAAACTGAAACATATAGAAATAGCCAATCTTCTAGCTAATGTCTCAAGTGTTTGTGTAGGTCATATAGACTGAGACTGTTTTATAACCAGTGAAGTACATTTAAGTTAACTTAAGCTAACTTTAAAACCAGTGTTTGACTGAAAAAATGTTTAAGAATGCGTGTATGTATGTGGGCGAATGAATTTAAAAGAAAGGGAAACAGTCTGCACATGACTCATAAGACATTAAGATTGGACCATTCATGCATTTCATTCATATCTAAAAGAAAGCATTGAAATTGAAGAAAATTGACTTGTATGTGTCACAGAGGAACTAATCTGTTCCAATAAGTGGCTTTTGAGATATTTTTGACCTCTTAAAACCAAAGGTGGCGGAAACGGCGAAAGTTTTACTTTTAAATTAACAGCATGATACAAGCCCCTCTCCCTCTTAACTCTGACTCATACTTTACTTTTATGAGAGTAACTCAGCAACAGGTGTTTGGATTTGCATGAGGATCAAAGGACATCACAGAGAAGCAATATATACAATGATTCAGAATTTAAATTATTCAGGATTGAGTCTGTTTTTAAAATACTGCTGTGGGCAAGACGCAGGGGGACATGTGAATCAGATCGCGTATGAGACACTCTGTCTGTATTTTCATACTTTTATATGAGTGACCAATTTGACATCCCATTTATATTTCATTCTGTTTGTGTCATTATTGCATGTGTTGCTGGTTGTCAAGACACTGAGTCAGCCGGAGCCTCAGCCGCTCCAGGGGGTTGTTTTCAGGAAGCACTTTAGAACAAGAGAGGTCCATTTGGTGCACAGTTCAAATTACTTTTCACTTTATTATGTGATGTGCAGACACTGAGTCAGCTAAAACAGCAGGGGATGCCAGAGCAAACTTTCATTAGCTCCTGTCACTTTTAAAGTAATAGTTTGTTATGATGTATTTCTGGTGTTATTATGTACTTTTGTATCTATTTTCTTGTCCGTGGTTATCAGACCCTGAGTCAGCCAAAAGCACTGGCATTGCCAGAGGGTTTCTTTTTTTTCTCAGAAAGGGAGGAGCAGTCAGTGTGACATCTAACTTGTTCTCCATTTTACTGATAGCGAGTATGAGTTCTTAGTGAGAATACTTTGTGAGGCACTGAGTCAGCGAGAGCATCAGTGACACCTGGGGAAGCATTGAAGAAAAAGAGTGGACTGTTTAAATTATAAAAAAGGAATGAAGCTGGGGACGATTGCACCAGCTGCCAGCTGAGTGTTACAAAGACGAACATCAATCCGGACCGAGCCGCATTCATCCCTGAAATTAATATTTATGTTTTAAGCCTTACACATTTTTACAGCTAAGTCCAGTGTGACAATGTGCCTTCACAGTGATAAATTCTTTTACAATGAGGAGGTGGAGGTTCATACAAAAGCTGGTTCCACTCACTATCAATGAATGACACTGAATTAGAAACATGTAAGATGAATTTTTACTAATACAGACAATAGAATTTATTTTTTTAGTTTGCCAGAAATTACTTCGACCTTCAGTTAAATCAGCTAGGGATTGTGGAATTTTGTTTTATTTCAATATTTTAGCCCAACAGCCTATGTTTTTTTCTTGAAGTGTGTAATACAGCACCCTGATTTTTAGACAGAGTTGAATCACAATTGGACAAGAGAAAGATATTTATTAATACATCAGGCATGAAACTTCCCAATGCATTCAGTGAGTAGGAGTCTGATGGTGGGGAGGCTTCACAACTGAAGAAATAACAAAATTACATGAAGAATTAACAAAGAACTTTATTGATCTCCTGACATTTTATGATCCCTGTGTTGTTTTATTTTAGTTTTTTCTTTGATTATGTTTTTGTTCTTTTTTTTTCAACACAAACCATTGCACACACTTTGTAAGTTTTTGTTTTGTAAGAGCATGATGGGAAAAAAAATTGCATGGTAGGAAAAAAATTCTAAAAGAATCTAGCTGTAGTCTTGTAAATAGTTACCCTCCAAGATTCACAGTCTGTCTAAAATCTCAGTCTGAGACTAGGCTGGGACTAAAAACTCTAAACACTTGTCTTTAGATGTGAGCAGGTGTGAGCCTGTATTTTTCCGGGAGTCTTTTCCAAATCTTTTCAAAGTCTTCTGATGTATAGGTAGCCTTACTCCTTGTTTTTATCCTGCAGGATTGTTGCTTCATAAACAAGCACATCCTATTAAAGAGAAACCTCTCAGATCCCAGTACTGACTGAGAGAATTAAGAGTGAAGAAAGAGAAGACTGACTGCAGCGGTGTGTTGAATAACTCGCAGTAACCTTCAGTTTAATCACTCAATCTCTGTTTCCCTAACAACAGCGCTGATTACCCAGCCTCACTGAGACATTACCCTGCAATCAAAGCATCGCCACCCTGCGATCTCTCCAATCATCTTTCATCCATTTCTGAATTATGCAAATTCACTTTCTCATTAAGTGGCCAACATAAACAAATTACTCCCCGTTAACCCTTCAGCTGCTGGAGGTGTGAGGATGTCACCCGAAACGAAGCTTTACACCTCTAACCTTGTCGACTTCAAAGATGGCATTAAAAAAAATAATTTGCTCTATTTTGGACATGGATTCACTGGAGTTGCAATTGTAACCGAATTTCTCAGTATTAAAGTATCAAAACCTCGATGGGAACTTTTCAAATGGCTACTTCTCTGCTGGCCATCTGTACACTGTCAGATATTTTTACCATATGGCTGAAAAGTCTTGTTTCCAATCTTCACCCTAAAAGCCCTGTATCCCAGCTCACTTGTTGGCTTCTCTGACAAACTCATGCCCTGTTCTGTTTTTAGGAAATGCAGCGTCAGACGAGCCAATAAGTGAGCTGTGACAGTATTTTTATGCCACTGCTCTGTCATTTTTTCTGTTATTATGGGTGTAAGCCTGACAGAGCTGACTTTGAGTAACTGAAGTTAGATGTTGCAGAACTGTCATGTTGCTGCCGTTGTCTTGTGTGACGCATCTGTGTCACAGTTAAATCTCAGATGTATTTGTGTGGTTTATGTGTTGATGGTTGCATCTGCCTGTGGAAAAGACAGGCTGAATAAAGGAGGGCCCGTTGAGGCAAACTTCAGGTTCCTCACTGCCACCATGAAGGAGGACAAGAATTCTTTCTACAGTTTTCTAGGTTTCTAATGATGAAGCCTCACAGTCCTGACCCACACCATATGGAGTACAAGCTACAAGCCCAGGGGCATTGAAAATCATGGATCCAGCTTTGGGCTGCCATCACCTAAACAACTCTGACAAATGGACACCACCTTGGACCGAGACGAGGGCCAAATGAGGCCCAATTACTTCAAGGTCTGCAATGTTAGAGGATCATGGGGGAGTAAAAGAAGTCCTGTAAAGCTGTAATGGTTTTCAGTTTTTCTCAGTTAGAACAGTCACAGCCAATAAAACATCTTGTAATCAGGTCCAAGGAACCAGGAACCATATTACCATCCTGGCACATTATTATGATTTCTAAAACTTGGCAACACACATTAACATAACATTCAAACGTTTGGATTAAGGCACCGGAACCTGATTTGTTCAGATCCAGGTCATATACTGCATAAATAAAGGACGAAGTCACCATGACATCACCCATTGGTTTGTGGGTTGGCCATTTGAGGCATCAAGTTCAGCATTACACTCGTCACGATCTTGTGTCGCCATCTTGTTTCTAAAACGGGGAGAAGACCATATTTGGACCGTGTAGGAGCGAGAGGGATCTTACGACACTGACTACACGCCGCTCTACACTGGAAATCTGACTGAGCGAAGCCGCTGCTAATTCATGTTAGCATTAGCTGTAGCATAAACTGAGATGTTTCATTTGGCTAGCAAAAAAAAAAATGTTGACCAAGACTTTTTTACTGAAGATTATGTTCAAATTATATGTCATTGAGTGAAAATACAGTGTGAAAGGGTCAAAGTTTTGAAAGGTAGCCATCCCCAAATCATACAATTCTTTATCTTCTATTTTCTTCTAAATGGGGTCATTATCTACACTATTAACATAAAATTGTTTTGAAGAAGATTTTTTACTAGCGATTGAGACTAGATTGATATTGTTGTCCTAAAAAAAACTCTGAGGTAATAAATCAAGTGAGAAGTTTTCTCATTTTGTATTGAAATTAATTGACCAAAATGCTTTTGCGACCTTCGTCAGTGCCCCCTGCTGGAATTTTCGGTAGAATGCAGCTTAAGGCACTTGCTGGTTTGGCTTACTGCTCAGATCCAGAGGTTGCAGCCTGGTCAAGGTCCCTGAACCAATGGGCTGTCCTGACTTTAAAGCTGAGGTAGGCAGGAAACTTCTCTGCCAACTCTCCTCTGTGTGGCTTGGTCACAAACTTTCTCATGTTACAGTTAAACAACACATTAAAATATGTTACTGAAAACATTTGAAGAATCTTGATTCATATTTAATAAGTACTGCCTAGTTTGACAGTCTAATTGCAGTTCACCAGCGGTCAATGACATGTTTGGCAGAGGAACATGATTTTTTCCACAGATCATCAGTCTCATATTTTACTATCAGGATGTAGAAACAGTTTCAACAAATATGGCAAAAACATATATTTATAAAAGTAACCAACTGTAGCATGAACCATTTGAGGTCAATGTCTCACTTCAACTAATTGGGCTGCTCCACAGGGTTAGTCTTGCCTAGAAAAGTAATTGATTCATAATCAGGTGTCATGGCCTGCTCAGGCATGGTTTCTGCAAAACACGGATATGTCAAATTTTAGTCTCTTAGGTAAGTGACGTTTCAGTGTTGATTGCATTTTAAACTTTTCATGCATCATTTAATGCTGCATCAAATGGTCAGTTAAATGATCATTGTTTATGATGTGACTTGACTTAGCTTAAGACTAACTAAAGACCTGACTTGGCTTGACTTGACTTGACTTCCCTGAGAAGAAGTTACTTGGGACTTTCTTGAGACTTGGACCAAATGGCTTGAGTCACATGTCTGTAGCTGAAGTTCATGAAAATGTGATCGTTAGGTATTTCATATGCTTGACTTAACTTGTAAAACTCGATTCATTTTCTTTCAATGTTGCAACACTAGATATCATGGCAGTTATATCAAGTTATTATGATTTCCATACGATCACTAAGCAAACTGCATATGTTATGAAGGAAGTGAGATGCAGTTCAAACCAACAAGTCCTCCAACATAAACGGCAGAAGAGTGTCAGTACCACGAAGTACGGCACATAGCATGTATTGTGGCTTGCATTTCAGGGCACATATTAACATATTGCGGCACGGCTCGTGGTACAACGGCGGGTTCTAAAACTAGCACACACATACGGTCCGTGTTTGTAAAAAAAAAGAATGCTGTTTCTGTGGATTTATCTTGTACAAACCACTGACCTTAGGTTTAGGACTAAAAATGTCTGGAAAGGCATTATAAAAGACATTTTAAACAGTAAATAAATGTACAGAAATGCCGGAAATGTAGTGGTGACAAGGGTCTTGTGACTGCCGCTTACTTTTGTTTTCACACGGGACGCAAACCCCTCTCTCCAAGGTGGAAGCCTGCCACTTGTTTGACCCATCCACCAGCCCAACCTCCAACCAACTGTGGAAATCTGCCCTTTTAAACTTCGGTTGGCTGTCAATCACTACTACGTCAGCAAGATGCCGGCGGCCGCATTACAGCAGACGGTGAAATTCGTAAATGTAACTCATTTTTCGCTGCCTGTACACACAATCTATATTGACGTTTTTGACGGGAGAACAGGCTGGTTGAAACCCTTGAAAATCTAGTAAGTAGACCTTGAGATTTGTTTGTTAAATGCAATAGTTGTCAAGATATTTAATGAAAAACCAAAGCATTGCATTTACAATCCAACAGGCAGACGGACCTGTCTAACGACTATTGCTATCCATTGCAGCATCTCTAGGAACACACTGCAGGTCGTTTACCATAAAAACAACAAGTTAAGTCACAATTTTTGCATGTTGGAAAAATGCATAATTTTTAGGCAGACCTTCAGACATTTTTAGTTCCGATTTGTTTTCTAAGTCAGTGTTCACAGGGAACTGAAAGGACAGAAGAGACAGAAGGAGGGGAGGGAACAACATGGTAAGTACAGGATGCGTGCCTTTGTCCAGCGGCCAAAATGACACCCTGATTAACAGTTAACCTTTAACACTAAAGCAAAGTCAAACAGCAAAATATCGTGTGATTCTGTGAGCCAGGCTCGTCGCCAGACAGCTTTGAAAACACCCAGGTTCCATTTAAACTCCTAGCCAGGTTGAGGCAGAAAGGTCACAGCACACACACGGACACACACGCAGCCAGCTACACACGCCCTCGCACAATGTCACACATACAACTGTGTAACAATGTGGGCAAAACGGTTTGAAGAGTGAGAGGGCAGTAATTGTGTAGAAAACTGTGGATTTAAAAAGGTCACGTAGACGAAGTCATGCTGTGTATGTGCGTGTGTGTTCATTTTTGTGTCTGCTTCAGTGGCACCTATGTAAAGACTCACATTACATATCTTGTCTATGTCATCAATGTCTTTAACTTCCGAAATACTGGCTGTGATCTTTGTTTCTGTGGATGTTTATCTACCAGCCAGGGTTCTCTTCCAGGCCTCCAAAGCTGTAGTTAAGCGCTGGAAAACACACTGGTGATGATGTGATTTTATTATTTTTCATAACCAGATGGAGACACAGCTGGCTCCTGGACACAACAGCCTTATTAAACACATTTTATTACTCTTGCTTCGCAAATTATGAAACATCTCATTAGCTAAAATACCATTGCTTGGGTCGTAACATCGTGCATACAAGGGACATATTCTGGCATGTATTCGCCTGCAGAACTGACATTGTTTTCATGCTGCAGCACACACACAAGATAAACTACAGTGATGTATATTAAAATGGCTTAAAATAATAAATAATGCACCGATTTGAACAAATGATAAAAGCTGTGTGTCCGTGGCAGAAGGAAAAAATTGAAGATCCTTTCCACTCTTCCACTCTAATGTGTTCTTTTTCTTTTTATGTCCCCTAAAATGTCTGACCTTGTCTATACTAAGTTGTATCTGTGCAAAAAAAGTGTGCATCACATGACCAAAGGGGGAATATTCTTCTCTTCCCTAAATCTAAGCTTCAAATGCACATAAACTATATCTCCTGTTCCAGTGTGCCAGCATGAGCAATTACAGGACCCAGCTTCTGTTAGACTTAAATGGAACAAAACCTTAATTATGTCACCAAGAGGATGGTTACCGCATTGGAAACAGTATTGGACACATATCTACAATTGCACAGTACATACCATTATATCTTAGTTATCTGCTGCAGTGGAGAAGAGAAGTGCTGTATTTATACGGTGGAAAAGTGAGTATTGGCTTGCAGCTCTTATGAGGTTCTTAATTGGTAGTAATTACATTCACCTGGCACCAGAAGTGGGAATCAGTCTCTGATTAAACTGCCACACTAAAATCTCAATAGATTAGAGTTTATTATTGTGTTTCTGCACACAATGTAAAGTACAATGTAAAAACTGCTCTTTTAAGTGTTTATCTAACCTCATGTTTGCTCATTTCTGACCCTTATCATTAATTACATTCAAATGGAACATTTACTTACAGACATTCAGAGAAAGAAAACACACAATAGTCTCTATAAACAGTTTCATTCAGGTTTTCGTCCCCTTCACAGCACTGAAACAGCTCGTTAAAATAACCAATGACCTCGTTATGGCTGCGGACTTTTGACTTCTAACAATTCTCATCCTCCTGGATCTGAGTGAGGCATTTGGACTGGACTGGTTTAAATCATATCCCTCTGACTGTACTCAGTTTGTCCAACTAAAATCATTCAGACCCCACTCCTCCCCCCTCTCCTCTGGTGTTCCCCAGGGTTCTGTCCTCGGACCCCTGTTGTTCATCTACCTTCTCCCCCTTAGCCGTATTTTCCGTCAATATAACATTCAGTTCCATTGCTATGCAGAGGACACCCAGCTCTACCAGTCCACCAAACCCACCAGGTCCCTCCCTCCCACCTCCCTATCCAACTGTCTTCAGGAAATCAGATCCTGGTCCACAAAAAAACTTCCTCAAACTCAACAGTGAAAAAACAGAACTCCTCCTAATTGGCACCAAATCCATCCTCTCTAAAATAAATGACTTTTCCATCACCATCGACAATTCTTCTGTGTTCCCCTCTCCCCAGGTTAAGAGTCTGGGTGTCATCCTAGATAGCTCCCTATCATTCCAGTCACACATCAATAACCTCACTCGGTCAGTGTACTTTCATTTACGTAACATCTCTTGCTTGCGCCCATCTCTCTCCCACGACAGTGCTGAAATTCTAATTCACACCCTGGTCACATCCCGTCTAGACTATTGCAACTCGCTTCTCTTTGGTTTAGCTGACAAACTCATCCATAAACTACAACTGGTTCAAAACTCTGCTGCCTGTATCATCACCAGAATCCCCTCCATTAGTCACATAACACCTGTCCTACAGCAACTCAACTAGCTCCCCTTCAAATACCGCATAATCTACAAGATCCTCCTCCTTACTTTCAAGGCCATCTACAATCTTGCCCCTCAGTATCTCACTGAGCTTCTCCATATCAAGACACCCACCCATTCTCTCAGATCCTCTTCCTCCATCCAGCTCATCCTCCCACCTGCCCGTTTGGTCACCATGCGGTCAAGGGCTTTCAGTCGCTCAGCCCCCCACCTCTGCAACTCTCTGCCTCATTACATCCAACACTCCACTTCCATTACCACCTTCAAATCGCACCTGAAAACCCATCTTTTTAGACAGGCCTACTCCCTTTAATTTAATCTGCTTTCACTTAAATTACCCCACTTTTCTCTTTGTTATTATCAGTATTATTATTATTATTATTATGTAGTTTTATTAGTATTTGTATGTAGTTTTATTGCCTGTTTTTATGGTTGCTTGTTTGATGAACTGATTGTTTTATTGTTGATTTTGTAAGGTGACCTTGAGTGTTCAGAAAGGCGCCCATAAATAACATTAATTATTATTATTATTATTATATTATTAAGTATATTACAAGTATTGCAAAGTTAAAGACAAATCCTCACAAATAACAACTGCAGACCTAAATAACACATCACTGCAGAGCTCATTAATATTGTGTTATCATAAAGAGACTTTCAGATTAGTCACATTAGACAGGTGCCTGTGAAATATAATCAGGTGATGTTGAGCTGCATGTTTTATTAATGAGTAATAGAAAGAAGTTACTGGTAAATCAAACTTTCTCGTTGCTGATTTGAAGACATCTTTGAATTTAACACTTATCACAATATGCATATCATATAATAAATAAATATCATCCCATGCAGTAAGCATTCCCAACCACAGATTATTTTTTATAAATCTGCTGCAGTCAACTTTGTTATTTACTGTATAAGGACAATAATCTTTTCCATTCCTCTCATGCTTCCTTTCCTCTCCATCTCTAACTTTCTTTATTTCTTTCTTGTGTTTGCTTTCTCTTTGTTTGACTAGTGCACACTTCAAAGTGACACTGACGTTTCAGTTCAGTGAGACCGACAGTTTATAATGCACACGCACACACATGCGCACACATGCACATTCAAGTTCTGACCATTTCAGTCCAGTGACTTTGGCTGGTTGAGGTTTGGTTTGACTGAGAGGTGTGACTGCAAAAATCCCAAGTGGGGCCACTATAAGTGACTGAGGCACAGCAAGAGACAGAGAGGTGGGGGTCGGGGGAGATGAAAAGACAGGGAGGACGAGGGAAAATATTGTGGTGCAGTCCAGTCACTTTCTGCAAAGTGAATCCACAACACTATCATCATCATTATCCTCCTTTTGATCTATTATTATTCTTTTACATTTAAATGTTGCACACTTAAAACAATTATTAGGTAGCAGTAAAATACTTAATCAATGGAAATACAAATAATATTTCCTAGGTGGATTGATAAAATTTTCCAAAAAAAATGTTTCCTTTGAAGTCAACAAACATGATCAAGTTTCCATCCAAATGTAGCCACATAATCCCGCCAAATTTACAGATAATCTGCAAAATGAAATGCAAATTAAGGTTTTTCCATCTGCTACTGTTATGTCAATACTAAGAGTTGATTCTACCAGATAAAAAGTTGGTGGTGCTACTTCTCCAGTCTGTGCATTCAAACCATTGCTTATATCTCTATGCTCAACCTTTTCCATCTTGACCAAGCAGTATGCAGTTTGACAAAGCCAGGATTTCTTTGTGTGAGCTGGCTTTACAAAGACTGAAGTCCTGATAATCCAGAGATAACAGGTACCAAAATGATAGTTATCAACTTTCTGTGTTGACCCAGGTTTCGATCCTCAGGCTCTGTGCATGTTCGGCCCACTTCTATGAACAATGTGAAAAATACTCCACTAAAAAGCAACACTGTTGCTGAAAATAAGACATCAGGTGAATACTGGCAGGAATAACGACAAGCAAAGTCAGAAGTGTGAATTCTGGATATTACTTATTTATTCAATTTTCTGCTGCCTGCAGACTCTTGTGTTTAGGTCCACCTGCTCAATGTAAACAAAAGTGGGTGGGTGGACTCTCACTTATTAACATTCCTTTCGCATTTTGTCATTTTTGATGTGAAGTGTCAACTTTCTGATTCAGTAGTTATGGAGACTCAACAATTTGCACATTTCCCCTCTCGAGTGGTGAGAGGTAATCGAAAATGTATTTGTGAAAGCCTGCTCTCCCTTTCAAACAGCCACTGCAGAACTTGCTTTGCTCACATCTGCAACATGAACACTGTTAGAGAAGAAATGTCTTAAAGGCTAACTTTGGTATTTTTCAACCTGGATCCTATTCTACCATGTATTTGTCGCTAAGTGGCTAATGGGGACAACATTTTTTGAAACTGGTGTTTAAAACAAGAGTGTCTGTTTTTGTTCTGATGTTGTTATTACAAGTGACAAAGCAAACAGACCAAGTGAAAGCTAAAGCAGAGCATTTTATTTCTCTGTGGGATCCTTTCCATAATCTTGTCAGACACTAACAATCTGAGCCTGTCAGTAGCAAAAACAAGCATTTTAGCGAAGGTACAAAATGTGTTACATGCAATTCTTGGTTCTTGCTCAATATTGGACCAATGTAGACACCACAAATGGAAAAATGGGGTCCAGGTTTAACGATAACAAAGTTAAGCAACATTACTTTATGTACAAATTAACCTGAAGTTAATATGCCACTATGGGATTAACATATTGTTTCTTTTACATACTGCCCATTACCAGTAGAGTAGCATATTGTTTAATGGTTGCAGTAAGTCAGGATGCCAGTTCAACAGAAAAAAGGCAATAACTTTCACATTTCATTTGTGAAATTGAAATGATTTAAACCTACTCCACAGGAGAAGTATTCTGGATTTATGTCACTAGTTATGACATCCAAAATGATAAAATAGCCACTTATGGCCAACGGTGATGGGCCAGTTTTCGATTTTAGCAGTGAACGGTTTCAATAGGTTCAGGCAATAAATTTGTGTGTGCATGCAGATGTGTTTGTGAGCGTGTGTGTGTGTGTGTGTGTGTGTGTCGCAGCTCAGCAACGATCCAGTTTATCAACCACGCTAAATTAGACAGGACATTCAATCACTGAACACACACACCATAACATGGTGTTGAAAGACCAGCTGTTTTCTTTTCACACCAACAGACTTTGTAGTGGGAGGAGACACACAGGTGCACACACATACACACAATAAAAGTCTGCCTTGTGACTTATTAATGCAGGTCAATGACTAACTAACCAGCTGACTCACTGCTGCCAATGTGTATGCGTGTGTGTTTATCTTTGCTTGCCTATCAAACAGGGGACTAAGTCACTGTAAAGCATTCTCCAATAGGGGACGAGCCAGCAGGGGAAATTGAGGGGTTTATTATAGCCAAGGAGATACCTGCAGATGTGAGTGTTAAAGTTCATACTGTGTAACCCAGAAGGCTCACTGGTGGGCACCACTGGGACTGAGTCCTTGTTGCAGCGGACCCAGGTTGAAATCCTACCCGGGGTCCCTTTGATGCATCTTTCCTTCTGTCTCCCCATCCTTTCTCTCTGTCACTATCAATAAAGGATAAAAATGCCAAAACAGGTAATCCATACAATAAAAAAAAAGTTAATACTCACTAGTGCCTCTTCAGGTGGGAGCAGGGATTTTAATGACTGACTAACGTTGTTGTTGTTTTTTTTTCAAACTGCTCGAGTATAAAATACTTTCAACCCTAAACAGCCCTTCAACCTTTGGTGGGGTCTTAAATAGTCAACAAACTGAATGAACTAGCCTCCTTTAACATGATTTTATAAAATATATCTTCCTCAAAATAATCAAAAATAAAACAAAGGTTCAATTTTAATCTCCTAAAAGTCCTAAGTTAGATGTCACAAAATCTCCCCAAACCAGGTTTTACAAGCACAGAATTTCAAACAACTGTGAGACATACCTGTATTCTTAGTTACTTGAAGATGATTTCACTTTGATGCACATAACAGAAAAAAACATCCACACTTTTACTATACAGAACAACTGCAGTCCACTGTACACTGGTATCCAATGACAAAGTTCCCTCTAAAAATCTGTTACATGTTGTTGGTTGTTTTTTCAAAATCACTAGAAAAAGTGGGTCAAATTTCATTTAAAATGATAGTCCACCAATGTTTGAGAGAGAGAGAGAGAGAGAGAGAGAGAGAGAGAGAGAGAGAGAGAGCATGAAAGAGACAGTATCAACTTATGGTTAATATAGCATGGTTGATAAGCTAGATCACTGTATCTCTCTCACACTCTCACACACACACACACACACACACACACACACACACACACACACACAGTAATAAGGTGTTAAGAGACCATCTGTTGCCTTTTCTCAAACTGAGTGATTTGAATATGTGGGATTATATAAACGCACATACACACACATGCATACACAATTAACTGACTTGAAATAACTGATTTGAAAATTAATTAGTAAATGATTTTCCTGTTTACTAGTTGACTGGTTGAGTGATTCAAAATCTTTGTGGCTGAATCCATCAAATGACTTCCTGTCGTGCATACTGATTATATTTTGTGTTAATGTATGCAAGTATCGAGGTTCTCAGTGGAAGCCCAAAGAGAATGGAAGTTAAATGCTTTATTATGATTAGTATGGAGTGCAATGTAAACCTTTCCCACAGAAAACATGCCTTTTTCACTGTCTCAAAATCACAATTGCCAACAGACTTCTTTGTTAATAACATGTTAATGCACATCTGGCGCACAGACATCCATGATGCACACGAGGCGAGGTGCACAGATCTATCTCCCTGGGGAAGAAAACACAATGTTGGTGAGTAAATGCACTCATTATAAGTCAGCTGTGATGCATCTCGTATGTAATGATTAATTAAGGTAGCAAGGTATAGGCTCATTTGGTGTGACACATAAAACAATGTGTTAACATGATAGAGGTGCTTGATACACAATGACTGCTCTGATTACTGGCTCATTAGCAGATTCTGTGACGTTTTTATCCAAGACCAAGGGATTAATGCAAAATCTGAGCAAGGTTCATTCACAGAAGTGCAGCCCAAAACCCGACAAAACATGAGGGTAACAAAGACAATCTGGCAGAGGACAAAGGGAAACACATGACTATATATACACAGGTTGACACACGTGGAAAAGCAAGGACAGGTGATCAGACCAGCTGTGGATGATCAAGGAGGGGGACACAAGTGAGCAGGAACTTAAACTAGAAAATTTCCGCTGGGGAAATTCTGAAAGGGCCATGGGGGCTACTGCCGGTGTGTGTACACTATGATGAGATTCTTCAGAGATTTCAAACTATGCCCTTTAACCTCAAAATGTGTGTGTGTGAGTTCTTCCTGAACGTCTACATATGTTGTTGTTGTTTTTAAGAAAAATGAAAAAATAGCTTTGTTAGGGCGATCTAAAAAAACTGTTACATCTCCCTTTTTCAGAAATCTTCCTGCATTTTTAATATGGGAGCCAATGAGGCTGTTGGTGCGTGTTGGTGGATCATCTGTGTGTCCTACGCCCAAACTATAACTCAGTTTTACCAGGGGATTGTGAGTGAGAAGACTAATTTTCCTACGTTTCTATGTATAAATCATTTCTGTACAGTGGAATTTGCAGCCTGGAGTGCATTTTTCAAATTTATTTTTTGACAATATTTTCTCTCCCTCTACACTCTGGTGATGATGTCACACACTGTGACACAAACATTCCGTGCAATACACACCCATTATAATCTCAGAATTTCTCCAAAAATGATCATGGTCATTGAACAGGGATTGATAAAAAACTATATGACCTATCGAAACGTGGATTAATACACCGATACACAAGACTTGTGTCTACTGTTTGAAGTTTATATGGAGTCTCTAGGTGAAATTATGCCAGAGAAGTAGACGTTTAAAAATCTCCAATTATTGTTCTTTTTTCGGCCGTCCCATTCATTTCAATGCAAAATTTTGGGCAGTTTTTCGCGACTTACGTCGCAAAGAAGCAATAGCACACCGTTCCCGATCAAACCGCACGTTTTGATATATAATTTGTCCTGCAACTCTTCAAGTTGTAGGACTAGTAGCGGGACGAAATTGCGTCCGGAAGAGGAAGAAGAAAAAATCCACAGTATAACAGTAGTGCTCGGTGCGATTGACCCATGGCCCCAATGAGGTAAGTACCAGGCAGAAATAAAGCACAGAAATTAAAGGGTGAAAGAAAACTCAGAACATGACAGATTCAGAGTGCTCCAAGTTCCATCCTCGTGCTCATTAATGTTATGATAGTTCTGGCCAACAGTGCATAAATGAGATAGTGACATCTGCTACAGACAGGTGCATGAAATGTTGTGACTGGTTTGTACATTCATCTACACGGTTTAGTTGTGTTTCATGTACTTACCAGGGACAAGCAACTCAGGGTTGCCCTCACCACCTGGCAGGATGCCAGTTGTGAATGATTTAACTATCGAAAGCAGAGCTGGACATGTCCTATATGCACTATAGACCACACAAGGGAAAAGGAAAGAGAGTGCAAGAAGACTAACTTCACTGAAGTGAGAGAAAGAAAAGCTGGGGGAAAAGTATATTAATTCACAGTGAGGGAAGATGGCTGACAGAGAGAAATAGCAAGCTTAAACGATATACAGTCATTCTTGTCATCACACTTCACAGACCTCGCCGGCTGCAACACTACACTAACTTTATGATACTTTCCATTTTCACACTCAGTCAAACATTTTCCACAATCTTTATTTATAACCGCACTCAGGCACAGACACGCTGAAAAATACACCATTTATGTGTCATTAATCAAGAGCTGAGATGTAAAATCTTATTTTGTTTGAAACTAATGAAAACATGTGCCAGTCGGGTGGGATAATCTAATTTGTTTCCAAAGCATTGTCATTTGTTTTTAAGAATTTTCTTGAATTTACCATCATTTTTTTCATACTAGCACAATGATCCTCATTTTTTAAAATCTGTCATTTGTTTGAAAGGTGACGCCGCCTCCTTTTTCCGCGCACACAATTTTTTTTTCTTTGATTCTTTGTCAGCAGGATAAGTTACTCCCTCTCTTTCCACCTCCATTTATTTTCTTTTTTCCCCTTCTGCATCTTTATTCTACAAAAAGGGAGTTAATTTGTATGCAAAAAGGGATATAAAAAAAAAAGGTAAATTGAAATGTCATTTTTTATTCATCAGCCCAGAGGGCAGGTGGTAGGGTATGTGCCTGCACATATTGGGCCTCATTCATGAAACGTTAGTAGATTTGTGCGTAGATTTGCACATAAAAGCCTACGCTACTAAAAACCTACTCCGGATTCATGAACGCCGCGGGAAACTCAGATCTGATCGTAAACACGTGTGTATGATCATGAATGCCAATCCATCGTAAGGTGGCAGCGCGCTCCCGATAAACAGCAATTAGCATGAACCCCGCCCATGAATTGCTAATGACCACCATATAAGGAGGTGTGTAGAGGCATCCTGTCAACCTGTCAGTCATGGCACAAAGAAAAAAAGAACGAGAAAGAAAAAAGAATTTTTCCGAAGCGGAGATTGAAGTTATTTTGGGAGAAGTGGAGTCCAAAAAAAAAAATTTATTTTCATCTGTTAGTAGTGGTGTGACAGGGACAGGCAAAGCGAAAGCGTGGAGGGAGGTGACGGACGCAGTAAATGTGGTTTCTGTAGTGCAAAGAACTACGTCCGAGGTTAAACGTAAATGGTTTGACATTAAACTTGACGCAAAGAAACGCATTAGCGCACACAAAAAAAGTACATCTGCCACAGGAGGAGGACGCTCAGAGTCCAAATACCCCGTTGGTGCGCTCTACAACGGCCCGAGTAGCCGCGTGCGCCTCATTGTATGCTCCTGTGGTGTCTGCGGGCTGGCCAGTGGGGTCATAAGCCACGGCGTCAGTGGGTAACCCCTATCCCCTATGGATATAGAAAGGTAAGTCCATATATAACACACACATGTGATTATGCAGGCTATATTCTTACCAATGAGCCAGCCGTCTCTCACAGCTCCATCCTCCAAACGCGTGCCAACTGCGCAATTACGCAGGATGAATGCGTCATGCGTCCCACCGTGCCACCGTGCCACAACGTTTAACAACACACACTTTGCGTCACAGATCAGTTGCACATTCACGGAATGAAAGTTTTTCCGGTTAATGTAAGCAAATGCATCACCGGATGGAGCCTTGATGCGTACGTGTGTGCAGTCTATGGCACCGATAACACCTGGCATGTTTGCAACTGCACTGAACCCCTGCATTACTTCTGTCTGCCGTTGTGCGCCGTATGGAAATTGGATATACTCTGGCATTAATTTAATGATACCTCTGAGAACTGCAGGCAGGATGCGTCAATTTACATAGATAATTCACAATTATGAGTTTAATCTGAATCTTAATCCCGCCAATTGCCAACTAATTTAACTAAATATGTTATATTTTTAATCGTTTGCCATGTTTATATCACATGTTTCAAAGGCATCTGCGTATTGTGTACATAACAGAACACATTATGAATTAAAATTGTAATTTCCAACAGTGACGAGCATTATTTATATGCGTTCTTAAATTTACACAAGCACTACGTGTGGTCAGCAGCATGTGTAGATTTTGTTAGTAGCTACGAAAAGATCGGAGCTACTAAAATATTGATGAATGCGGAGATGCACGTAAATTTCCGTCTGCGAACGGTTTACACACAAATTCGTTCTGCTCACGTTTCATGAATGAGGCCCATTGTGTCTATCCCTGAGTGTGTATGTTATCCATGCACATGCAGTGTGTGTGTGTGTGTGTGTGTGTGTGTGTGTGTGTGTTACTGTATCTCTGTTTCAGCACAAATAAGTGTTGACAGCATAAGCTCCTATATGAGGCCTTTCGAGGCTTTTCCTATTTTGTGACACAGATTTAGAAACCGTGTTGACAAGAAATTCCATTTTTTAAACATGAAAAACATATGCACTTATGTTTCAGTCAAATTAAATCACAGACTATGGGTAAAAAACCTCTCCTGTGGGCAGTATACTTATACTAACTTAACAAAGTGCTTTTGTATTATTACATATGTCTGCTGACCAATGTGGCTGCATATATCAGGCACAAGTGACTGCTTGATTAAAATCCAATCCTCCTCCCAAGGAAAAGCCACGGTGAAAAGACTAATGAGAACACTGAATGCCACACATTATAATGCAGTGATAATTGCTATTCACTTTAAGTATGTGCTTTAAAATTGTCAACTTTAAAAAGTAATATTTTAGACTGTAATTTACCAGGCTGGCTCTTTGTTAACCCTGAGCAAACATTTAATGTTTCCATGCACATTAAGCAACAAAATAGCGGCTGAATGTCAAAGTGCTTGGTGTTTTGTTTTTCCATGGAGCTTTCCACATCTGTTTTAAGCATTCCCAACAGCTATGGAAGGGGATATGTGGTGTATGAATAGGTTGTATTCATTTTTTATTTTTTAATATGAAAGTGGTTACCTACATAACTGCAGTAAAACACAATCATTTTTCAGTTTGCATGTGCCTCTGAAGGATGTTGAAAGTCACCAGCTAAAACTGAAGGTATTTTACATTTCTGTAAACCACAAATGGGTACTTATGCAACATCTTTTTAGGAAGTAATATGATGTTAAAAGCTGTATAGATCCATTGTCAGTTGGAAGAGAGTGGAGGTGGTTGGCACCAATCAACCTTTAAAGGAAGTTTAAAGGGTTTTTTTCCAGAAGTAGTGTTTTTTGCGTACCATTGTTGGAGTAAACAGTGCTATTTTCACCTAACTTTAACCAAGTGGTTTTTATTCCTAACCTAAACCAAAGTGTGGGTTAAAAATAATTCACCCCCCAGAAAATAAAGTAATACAAAAACGAGACACCTGTGAAAACTTGTTCATACTTTTTACCCTTGCAGCACAACTGTGGATAACTGTACTATGAACTAAGCACACAGCACAGCAAATATACGCTCACACAAATGTGCAAGAGCTCATCGTTAAAGTGGGGAGACAGCATACAACTGTCTCCACTGACTCATGTAACTGTGACATCATGACATTATGTAAAATCATATCAGATGAAAATGTCAAGGTCAAACACTGCAGTTTCCCAGAAAGCATGATATGGGCAGAAAAGAGTACCGACGGCTTGTGAAAAGTGCCGGTGCACAAGTAAAATATAGTGCTGGTACTGTGAACGGGTAAGTTCCAGCTCACTTTGAGCACTACAATCATCTGTTATACCAAACAGACTTTATATAATAAGACTATGTTTTTACATGTGTGCAAATATGTACATATTCTCTCTTTTTATTATTAGTTACTGGATATACTGCTTATTACAGTGAGTTAAATAAACAAGGAAAAAACTGCTGTCAAATGTCACAATATATTTGACTGTAAGAAGTAATATATTATTTCTGAATACAAAATGTTGGATTTAGTCATTTCATGCCTTTTATTTGGTTGTCCAGATAAACTTTCCTTTAAAAAAAAAGGCTCATTTTGGTTGTTGTTGTTGCTGTTGTTGTTGTTGTTGTTGTTGTTGTTGTTTGGTTACATGTATTAGCACATTTGTGACTGCACAATTGTCAGATAACTGCCAATACAGAACTACAGAATCTTAGTGAAAACAGTAGATATACAATAGTTTTTGTCCTCATGGTACTATATGTACAGCAGGTAGAAAAAAGCATGTAGCCATTGTAACTATTGAATAAAGCCTGCAGGAAAAAAACATCTTCTCTGGAAATATTTAATGCAGTTGAAAATATTTAGTACAAAGTACAAAAAAAGGTCAAGACTGACACGACACCTACAGCGATGCCAATAAAATGTTGCTTTACTCACCTTGATCTCTCTTCTCTCGCCTGTGCACACAGGAAAACGTTTATTATGCATCAATGCTCAGATTTACACACTTGGACAAATGGTGAGGATGACTCTCAGCAGAGGATGTGTGTTGCTGCAGGGAGGTTTGACAGTCAGCCACTTTTGCTGAGGCAGAGGCTTTAAATCTCAACAGAGAGACAGAAAATGTGTCGAGTTAAGACGAGGCTTCGAGGTCAAGGTGTGAAATCACAGACTGGAGAGTTACTGAATAAAATGATAAGGGCAAGGAGAGGAATAGAGGATGAAGGAAAAGGAAAAAATGCACAATGGTAAATCACCATGTTAGACAAGATCTCTGCCAGGGCTTCACTCTATAGACTCTGGCTCATATATTCATCACATCTTTCACCAGCCTTGAGTACAGAGGTTAAGGTACAGTCAGTAGCTGCACAATTAAAAAGGACCATGCCTGTGACATACCTCCTAAACTACAAACGTTTGTATTCATTGTGTTACTGTAAACGTGAACAAAAACTCCAGCTGGTGTACTGTAAGCTTTTGATGGATCACATTCCTGCATGTTCAGCTGTGTAGACTTTGGCTTAGAAGCATTTATTGGGGATTTTTCATCACATGCAAATGCGTTCAGTCAGATACCAACATGTTGTCCTGAGGGTGTGATACCCACGCATATGGAACTCATTTGCTTTGGATGTGTCAGGGACAGTCTGTCATTTCAGCTGATTACATGCATAGTCCATCCGTTATCCTTAACCTTATCTGAACTCGGGTCATGGGGGGCTGGAGCTGATCCCTGCTGACATTGGGCGAGGGGCGGGGTACACCCTGGACAGGTCGCCAGACTATGGCAGGACTTACATGCAAAGTGGCTTTACAAAATAATATTTTGTGTTTAAAGGAAGTGGTAAACTTTAGCCAATAAAACCACTAGACTTAGGTTAGGGTAAAAGAACAGGGTTGGGCTAAAAACAAACAGACATTTTCTCCCAAGAGATCAGCAATCATGTCACGTGTGTAATCAACGTGAATGTAATTTAAAGTAATTTTTCCTATGGTTTGGAGAACTTGTTGGAGAGAGAGGGGATGACATGCCGATTCAACCCAGGCTGCTGTGGTAGACTCATTGTTTAAGGTTCACTTTACCTGGTGAGCTGCTAGTGTGCCCATACTTAACTTTTTATTAAATGAAGGTATATATTTGGTATTCTTTAACATTTGCATGTTCACCTTGAATGAATGAAGTAATACACAGTTGGTTGTAGTGCTTTAGTTGGATTTCTTGGCAAGAATATTGCCATATTTATCCTTCAAATGTCTTTTTTAAGCTTCAAAGTCTTCATTACATTCTGTTTTCTACTATAATATGACATGAAAATCAACCGGCAGACCCTTGAAATGTGCTTGAGTTGTGTAATCCATCAAACATCAAGACTTGTTTAATATTGTTTCATGCAGACTAATTAAAAAAAAACGTTGACACTGTATTACTTCACAATGATATATAAAATCACAGCAAGAAGAAAATAGAAGAAAGAAGAATAAATAACACCTGTGTCAGCCAGATACTCCTGGAAGGAAACACTGCTGGGTGTAACCTTTTCACAACCTGCTACCCTGCACACGTGTACTTCTTGACCTCTCACATTCTCACTCACAGCCATTAAAACATATTATCCAGTCAAATATAATATCATGTCGACAGGTCAGCAGGTCATTTTAACCCCTGGGAGGATAATGAGAACTCGACACTTAAACAAACCATTGCTACTCCCATCCCGCAGGCCTCATCGTGACTATGTGTTTGTGTGTCTGAATGTGAGAGTGTGTGTGTGTGAGAGGCGTGGTGATGACATGGTGACATTGAGTTGTAGCAAGATCTCACACTGGATAAGGTAGTTGCACTGCAGCAGGACAGCTTGGGGCCCTCTGTGGGAGGATCTCAACATGGAAATAAGCAACTACTTATGGATCAGAATTAGTTCAAGAATAAAGCATTTGATCATTTAAATAGCATTACACGAGGAACGATTCATTCCTTGAATCCCTTTGTCCAAAACCCACTGTTTTTTTTTGTTTGTTTGGTTTTTTTTTTGCATTTTTAGCCATACTTCATACATTTCTCTCAGACTTTTTAGGGTAAAACAGGAAGTGTCGAACAGATAGGAGGCATTGAGTCTGTTTCTGGAGGATGTAATTTACACTGGAGCCAGGAGAGGATTAGGGAATTTGAGAATCACTCACCCAGGACAGAGAATGAGAATAAGATAAGATAAGATATGATAACATTTTCCTTTATTAGTCGCACAACGGGGAAATTTCCATTATTACAGCACCAAAGTGAATAGAAAGATAGAGAGAAGCTTCAATAAAAATTTAAAAATAAATAGCAAACAAGCAGTTAAAACTAGAAATGTAAAAAGGCATTAGCAATTAAACAAGTAAAAAAAAATGTTTTTAAAGAATTAACAATTTACAATTCAGACATGTAGAAATATAGAAAGTATTAACAATTTATACCAATGGAATAAGACAGTTCGAAATAAGACAGTTAATCCGATCCCTTAATGTAGTAGCTCCACCTATCGAAATTTTAGCAATGCTTGACTCTGTCTAACTCGCGGATAATCCAAAAAAGGGCAAAGAGGTGGAGGACGGTGAGATGAGCTGCCAAAATATGCCACCTGGGATATCAGCACCTGTTAAAAGTCAATGCTGCAACACCCTTAATTATGCATAAATTAGAGCCTTAATATAAAACTGGTATGTTATATAAAAATCCACCCTACGTGAAGTTGTCATGAAGGAGTATTTAGCAATTAAAGTCAAAACCGGATTTGTCCCAGGCTGTAAACATGTTTATTTCTCTTGTAAAGTTTAAAATTTTAACATGGGAGTCTATGGGGATTGACTGCTGTAGTTTTTATCAGCATTTCTGTTTGGCTTTCTTTTTCAGCCCAGAACTTTTCAATACCAGGATCCTGAAATAAAAGCCATTGATTTTATTATTTTAAATGTGCTTTTTCTGACTGGGATCTGTAAACATGTCTTCCAGAAAAAAAGGCATTCTGACTTTTCCTCTCTACAGACAGGGCAGTGACCACTTGATTTATAACTTTTGATTAACTGCAGCTGGTTCTGAAAACACTCACTGGTTAACATTTATCAGTCCTAACACCCCAGTGGACTGTTTCACTCAGCTGAGATAACAGGAAACAACCAGGGAAGAGATCAATAGAAGGCTATGATAACAAAATAGGCTGTTACTTCACAAAGGATATATAAAGAAATAAAAGAGCAAATTAAAGGAAATATTTTGCTGCAGATTTCAGATAAACAATTTAACCACAGTGATCTGATCTGAGGAAGGCTTCATGTTGTGCAATCAATCACTAAAATGATTGTTAACACTGTAAATAAATCTACTGTTTTCTTGATTCTTTTTTTTTTCATTAACATACACAGACACACACACACACACACAGTCTCTCCACACTTGGTTATCCAGTCACTGACCTTGTTACAGAATCGTTAATAGAAATAATAATTGCTCCCTGGTTTAATCCCAGCATTCCACTGGGATTGCTGGTTTTAATTTAGCCCGACTTCCAATCTTTGGCTTACTAATTGGGAGTTTGTGTGAAATAATGAGATATGGTCTAAGCCATTATATCCTAATTATTTAAATCTCAAATGGTTTTGGCACTATGATAACATATACAATGGATGTTTGTGTGTTTAATGAGATAAGTAAATCCTTAGTACAACCAACAAAATGTATTAATTAGTATGGTCTCTTCAGGGATTAGTCATATCAATCGCATTGTAATTTACACTGCTCTAACATGTTGTTATAATGTCATCATTATCCTTGGTTATCAAACTGTAATTGACTTGGCTTTTGTTTTTTCCACCAAGTGGAAATAATACACAATTTCAGACCTTTAATACAGTGATTACAATTTCACAATAAAATACAAGGAAAAGGTAATTCTGTCTCTTTTTCATAAAAAAAAAATCCCTGTTCCTCAAACAGAAACATGTTTTTAACGTCTTATTACTCGATAGCTTGTTTCTAATCATAACCTTAAATTACACATTTTTAACCACTATACTTGTCTCTATCGCCTGGCTCAGACATCTGTTGAGCCATTGTTTGACTAAAATATACCTGTGACACCATATGGATAAGGATTCAGCTCTTTCTCACAGCCGTCACAGAAATTAACATTAACATACACTTTTCTTACATGCAGCAATGTTGAACTTCTTATAGAAGTAATGAGGGAAACCATGTTGTCTTTAAGTTCTACTCTTAAGGGTTAATTCAAAGCCCTAAAATTCTATTAGGTAATTTATGCTGGGCTTGCACCAAAAGATTTTCACGGTCCCAGACTAAAAACTGAAAGTCTTTAGTAAATCTAGGAGTTTCACTGGAGTCACGGTGTGCTCTCGTCATCTCGATCGTTAAGTTTAAGGTAGTAATCTTCACTGTTTCATATCAGTCTTTTCCTAGTCTTGGGTTTGATATTATCACAAGTCACAGTGACGTAACACAATCAACAACCAATAGATGAGCACAGGAAAGGTCCCCACATCCAGACCGGGCAGTAAAACAACTTTGACAGGAAAAAGTAACATCACAATAATGCTGATAAATATTCTCTGCTTTCTGTTTCTATTGACGTTTTACACAGCGTCAAAACTTGAATTGAGGTTGTGATAATAATAAAATCCAAGTGTAAATAACAGTGGACTTTAGACTGGTAAGCTGGGTACCATCTTGCTTGGTGCTTCTTTTAAATAAAAGTTAAAGTAATAATATGGAATGGCTGCCATGGCACTAATAAAGCGTTGTCGGCTATAGGTGGAGGACTTGTAACAATGACTGAACTCAGCCTGCAGTGTTACTTAGGTTCCAAACTCCCTGAATCATCTTCAATATCATTCCTCTTCCCTCTGTATCAAAGCCAACAATGGCAGTTTAATTAGTCCCAGAGCTGGCCAACTCTCCCTATCACCATCAGTCTGTATCCTCTCCATCCCTCTCTGTGTCTCTGTCTGTCTCCTTCTCCCCATATCTTCGTCCGTCTCATCTATCGTGTTACAATACAATAAGCCTGTGAACTTGGCTGTCAGATCCACTTTTATGCCGATTTCATCATGCAGTCTCTCATTCCGCTGCCACATATCTGCTCAGAGAGGAAGAGCGTGGCTACAGAGAGACCAATGGCGAGCGCAACCTATTCTAGCACTGAGACAAATTAACTGCCATTGTTGGCTTTGATACGGAGGTGAAGGGAAATTATGTTGAAAAGGATTCAGAAGGAATGGAGGCTGAAATGTGAAAAGCTGTTAGCTCAGCAGGAAACGGGAGGAGAAAGAGATGGAGAGACAGGAAATACAACTATTTATCTGCCTTACTACGGTTTTATCTACTTTACTGTGCTATTTCTTTTATCATCCAAGTCATATTTACCCCTTCTTGCAAGACACATAACAGCACCAGAGCCTTGATTACAGTTTTATATGCAAGTCTAAGGAAGTACACCATGTCCTTCGACAGCGCAAATTAATTTAGTGTGTTTTGAGTGATATTTTTAAGCCACAAACCCTGCAGTAAGCCTCAAGCCTTGGATATAAGTTCCATTAGCTTATCATTGGACCTTGGATGGGTGGTGTAAAGGTGTAATGTAGTGATGTCCCAGTCATGGAGGAGCCGGTTCAAAGAGCCGGCTCTTTTAAGTGAACGATGGGAGTCGGCTCACATCTGTCAGCGAGCCGTTCTTTTTCTTTCTTTTTTTTCTTGTTAGGTAAAGTACCTGCGGGTGCTGCGGACGCTGACTACGGGTGTCATGTGCATGCTGTGTGAACCAGTCAGTTGAGGATTGACAAGGATCATGCCAGGGAGGGGCAGGGTGGCAGCGCTGATATGAGGACAGGAGGAGGGGGAGACACGCAGAGAGGAGAGAGAGGAGTGTGGTGCAAAGATGAGTGAAAGTTGAAAAAGAAGTAGCATTTGGATGCATTTTGACACTTGTGACAACATGAAGCACAGTGTAGGATTTGTAAAGTGAAGCTTTCCTACCTAGCAGGGTCCATTAATAACTTACAGGCATTTGAGAACTGTACATTAGGGTTGTCACGATACTAACATTTTCAACTCGATACCGATACTCAGGAAAATATTCGATACTCGATACCATTTTCGATACCACCAGTATAATAAAAACAAAGACCCCAAAATTTAACAGAAATATTTTTATTCACAAGAAAAATGCAACATGTAAAAATTAACAGAACCACAGGTTAAAAGCTTCAGATACTCGATACTTTTGAAAATGAGTATTGTATCCGGATACAACGTTTTAGTATCAATACTTTTTTGAGTATCGATACTTTTGACAACCCTACTGTACATCCAACAGTTCAGTTGGAAGAAAAAAGACAGGCTAGCGTGCCTGCTTCTGCCACTGCTCCACCTGTTGCTCCTGCTGCTGCTACCCTCCATGCATCAGGTACACACACAAAAATAAAATTAAAATGTCAATAGCTGTCCTTTTTTTTATTTTTATGCTTAGGTTTACTTAGGTTACTTTATATCTGCTTTGTGTAGCAGAGTGGTTCTTCAAGCAAGTTAGAGAGTTAGAAGGGATTTTACATTTGTAAATGCAATTGGCTACAGCAATTTATTGAAATTTAAGTGATATATGTGTTCAAATACAAATCACAAATCAAACAGTGCAAAATTTTGCTGAATTATAAAAGGTATCAGTGGTAAAATGAAGAGCCATTTGGGAGCCGAAAGGGCCAGCTCTTCTTGGTGAGCTGAACCAAATGATCCGGCTCACTGAAAAGAGTGTACTGCCATTTAGCTGTACAGTGTAGCAGCTTAATGGCAACTTTCATCACAAAGGCAACCCAATCAACTTTTAAGTTTTTATTAACTCAAACCACATTTTCTTAAGTTTTAATCTTAACTGTCCCATAAATGTAAGGGAAATTTTGCTGATTTTCAACTGGCTCTGTCGCACTGCATTGCTGGTAGTAAATGCACATGATTGACACTGAGGCCCCGTTTACACGAGGATGCTCGCGGGTAAAAACGACAAAATATTTTATCGGAAGTGCCTTTCGTTTAGACGGTGACGGCGTTTTTGGGGCTTAAAGACGCAAAAATCTGAAACCACCTTCCAAAGTGGAAAAGTTAAATACGCTCCGCCGTGGCGTGTCCGTCTACACACCAAGACGCAAAACTCTGCTCAGATCTGCTCACGTCACGTACGTGTTAACGTCACATACATGCTCCAGTAATAATAATAATAATAATAAGTAGAGGAAAATAAACAAACGTGGGATTATTTCCATGCGTCGGACCTTCAAGCTGCTCTGGCAGCTCTAATAAACTTACAGGAGTCTTTCCACCAAATGTACAGGATACGTACAGATAGTATTAGTGAACAGAGAAGGATCTGGAATTACCTCTATCACATTTTGGATGCAGCAATTCGTCGGAGGCGAGCCAGACGGCTGTGAACGAGACCTGGGAGATCTAGTGGATGGTGGATAACTTTGTGGAAGTAGTAGCTGATGAAAATGTGTGGCGTGAAAACTTCTGCATGCCCAAAGATGCTCTTATCGCTTTAAGTGATGCCGCCTGGCATGCATACAATCGAATTTCACACACTTTTGCGTCACCGTATGCACGCAGATTTCCTCACGAAAATGCTCGTCTAAACGAGGAATAAAAAGTGAAGACGCATCGTGTAAACGTAGCCTAAGCCTTCCTCCATGCCACCAGGGCACAGAGCTCTCCACGCACCCGTTCACGAGACACATTTGCCACTCACCTGCATGTCTGTCCCGTGCTGCGGTTGCTGGCTTTAAATAACAGCACTTTAACCATATCGTATTTGCCGTTACCACAAACGTTTCCCAATTTTACCATAGCTGCTATGTGTATATTGGGAATGGGGGGTTTTGGACACAACTGCGGACCAGGAAAACTTAAAGTTGTAGGAGGAGGGGAGCGCCAACAAAAAAAAAGTGATGTAATACTCATGACTGTAAGAAACAGAAGCAGACAAATGCCAAGCAGGAGAGAAGGAGAAAACAAGGCCCAATGACCAGAGACCTGTGTGCCGTGTAGACTGGTTGTCCACCAACTAAACAGGAGGGAGGTGGAGGTCTGTTAGCTGGTGCCAGTGTGCTAGAGAGGGGACAGGTTTGAGGTGCGAAACATGGGTTTGGGGTGAATCCTTGGCCCCTGGTGAAGAGATGGTGGTGGTGAAGGAGGAGGAGGAAGAGTTATGCCAGGCTAGCTAAAAAAAAATTGACGAGATCTTTTTGTTTTTTATTGAAATGTTTTCAAATAATTGTGTCAAATTTAAAAATTGTTTATTAGTGAATTTCTCTGTTGATTTTTTTGTGGTAATATACAGAGGGCTACAAAAGTAGGTATACAGTAATGGAAGATGTATTTTTTGATTATACAAACATATCAATCATAAACATATTATCCCCTACATGTTCAAACTGTTTGCCCCTGGCATCCTAGAACCACTATTATAATACTGGTAATACTGGAATAAGCCTCACTATATACCTACTTTTGCAGCTCCCTTTATAATAACAGAAGATGGAAAAAATAAAGCAGCACTCGCAATTCAGCGAGGTTCGCAAGCGAAATGAAAAAACAGGTCCCAATGACCTGCAGAGGGACAGAGCCACAAGGAACCTGCTTCAAAAGAACACAGAGAAGTAAAAGGACACACAGAGCACAAAAACCAACATCTTCACCCCCTCTGACAAAGAGACAATGAGTTAGTAGGACTGTCCAAAGAAAACCAAGACCTAGATAAAGGCTTCCCACACCTGAGACCAATCAGAGACAATCAGCCTCCAACACCTGCCCACACTCAGAGCTAATGAAAACAAGTGTCACTGCCCCTAACAGTGGCCCTCATTTATCAAACGAGGGCAGATCTGAGCGTATATATAGTCTTACGTCAGGGTTCACGTGTGATTTATCAAACGTTCATATCTCTTCAATCACAGCGTAAGAATGATCGGCTGTTGACATATGTGGCAGATCGAATCATCATTTAAATACCACGCCCTAATATGTACCAGATTCAGATAGCTCGCCCCGAGAGTTTACGACACCGAAGGACGCAATACTGCCTTCTTTTTTTTGTAATTTATTTTTTATTGACATTCACAATCAGACATTTACAATGTATACATCATGTGAGCATACTTCTTTCATCTGTTGTCTGCCCTAAATGCCGAAAAATAATATTTCAGTTTATATCCACGTAATGAGAAGAAAAACAACTATAACAACAACAACAACTAAATTAAACAAAAAACTATGTGACATATTTGACCCAGTTTTCTCAGTATGATGTGAATTTCTGATTAATTTGTGATTAACAAATGCTGTTATCTTCTCCATTTTATAAATGTTCCTTTGTAATATCCATCCATATATTTAAGGTTGGGCTCTCCGGTGATAACAATTTCCTGGTAATACTCTTTTCAATTTCTTTTTTTTAAGTTAGCAAATTGCACCATCACAAATAACAACAGGAGCGAAATAGACATTTTACAGAAATACGCATGATGGAGGTTTATGAAATAAAAGTACTTATAGTTATAAACTCAAACAAGTTCACTGAATATTGGTGAATTGGTGAAGGAGACACTGACGCTCCAGTGTCGGAGCTGGATAAAGGTAAATAGCAGAACACAACAACATTTAATAGCCTCGGCTAGTAGCCTGTTTAAAGAATTTCACGGTTGCAGGGTGTATTTATTTTTAAAGAGGTTTCAGTGATAAATGATGTAGCCGAAACATGCTTTGGCTTGGCACCATTAAAAACAATTTAGAACAATTCTCCGACTTAGACGTGTTTTGTTTGGCAACATAAAAAGTGAAAAGGAAGGAAATCAATGATGCTGTCAGCAGAGTAGCAGTGGACCATTCAACACCCAGTGAGGTTGGAATATTTAATTTATACATCGTGATATATGAATCCTAATAGTCTATATAATATCCAAATATTGTTGTTATTATTATGATGGAGAGATATTATTCACTACTTTACATTTAGTAAAAAGTCTGTCCCAGTCAGAGGAGTGTGCGGCAGCGCTGATTGGAATGTTTCCGGTGTCCGAGTAACGGTAAATAGCAGAAGACAACAACATTTAATAGCCTTGGCTAGTATCCTGGTTAAAGAATTTCACGGTCGCAGGGTGAATTTATTTTTAATCAGGTTTTTCCGATAAATGATGTAGCCTAAACATGCTTGGTTTGTCACCATTGTAACAAAAAACAAAAAACAGAGTTTTGTCAGCTGCAGGCATCGATACAATAGTCTAAGATCGATTCTCAGACTCAGACGTGTGGACTGACACACGAACCGTACACGAGCTGAGAGCAGACGTGAGATCGTACCCTCCGCACACGTCCAAATTGATAAATGCCGAGCCTTGCGTAGAAACTTTTGAACTTTGAACTGTAAACTGTTAGTATAAGGCCTCTGCAGCCACATCCAACATCTTCCTCTCAGCTGGAACAAAAGCATAGTATGGGTGAGATTGATGCAACTTGTCTAATTAACACCTGGGAATGTAAGAAAAACTGTTAAAAAAGGTTGTAGCTGAGACAAACAGGGTGACACCATGTTAACACTTGACACAAACCCCCAGCAGACAGAAACTGTTAGCAATGTGACAGTGAAGGGCAGAGATTATTAATGACCTTGGGCTCATGGTTTCTGTAAACGTGTAGAAGACGTACAGCTTTCAATAACCACCTCTAAGCTCATGGTATCTCATCTGGCTTCTGTGGAAAAAACATGGCACACCAAGTCACCTTTAAGCCTCCACATCATCCATCAGGGTTTGATGGAAAACTCTATTAGCACACTGACAAAGTAACAGTTGGATCATATTGCGGTGGGCAGAAGAAATGGAGCTCTCATATAATGTCCATTAGCACTAGACGTGTTCACATGTGTTTTATGGAGCAGATATGAAATCCTTTTCTGCTGGTGGAAGCAAAGATTAATCAGGCTTCACAGCACAGTGAAGGTTAGGTCGAAATGTCTAAATTCCATTTGAAAAACAGACACAGATATACCTTAAAATGACCTTGAGTTAGTTATTCATTAGTGCGGAAAATTTCCATCTATCCTATCTGATTTTAGTAGAGTGACTTAATCATTATATCCACTCAACCACCATACAACTATTTTTGTTGGGTCACTATGAATATCTATATATCTATATATGTGAACTCTATATAAAACCCACAGAGGGATATAAGAACATATAGAATAATTAACACTAGGCAGAGGCCCAAGGGGACCAATGTTCAGCCCAGGAGTGTGTGAATGTGCATGTGTAACCTCACTTTGTCACTTAATACCACCAAATATCACCAAATACTATAACATATGCTGCTGACATTGATTTGTTGATTTGATTCAGTGTGATATCTCAACAACCACAAAGTGATAAATGGAAAAAGACAATCTTTGTTTGAGGTGTGACATTGCCTGAAAACCTGCTCAAGAGCACTTGGTTGCAACATGCCAATGAAGTTGAATTCATTCAGGGTGGGGTGTGTGGAAGTGGAGGTAAGGTGAAAAAAATTGTGAAAAGCTCTCTAGGATCTGGAAGATGTGATAAAACACCCTCTCGAGCTGTCACTCCAAACTTGTGAGATATCATGCTTTGTCACGGCCCTCTGCATCTGATATCAACACACAAGGCACCCCAGCGTCTGTATGAGATGCATGGGGCTTTTCATTTACTCCAAATGTAAACCAATTGCAATATTACACGCTTAGAGCAAACGCAAGTAATGCAAAGAGCGCAATGGTCTATTCAGGGTGGGTGAGGCCATCAAAATCCGGACTTTACCCAGTCAACTGGCAGTCTGTGAAACCAAAATCAATGTTGGTATTCGGAGTCCACCTGCATTTATGAGTTAATTAAATGTGTGAGCCGTTGTTTTAAAGCCCAAACCCCAATGTTTTATACTCTCATTTCTATCTGACCAGCTGGGATGAGAATGGATTGGCTGCCCTACACGCTAGAAATCTGTCTTTCGTTTTTTTATTTTTTCCCTCTGCCACAACCTGAACTCACCACAGTTTATTTTAGGACACTATGGTCTCAATCACTAGTAAAAATAGAAAATAGAAGATAAAGAATCGTATGATTTGGGGCATGGCTACCTTTGATTGACAGGTCACTAACAAGGCGAGCTGTTATCAGATGAGAAGCAGAACAATATGTATCCACGGCAACATTTCAATAAAGTTATATATAGGCTATATATATATATATATATATATATATATATATAAGGACGTTTACCGGTTTGGTCTCATAACTTTGACCCTTTCACACTGTATTTCCACTTAATGACAGTTTATTTGAACGTTTTGTTCATTAAAAAGCGTTCAGCGTTTGGTTGGACTAATAGACACACAAAGAAGTCGCTGTTTTCTCAGGTAAGTAACATCCATATTGTTTTTGTTTTTTGCTAGCCAAAATGAACATTCCAGTTAATGCTAACATGAATTAGCAGCGGCTTCGCTCAGTCAGGTTGCCGATGTAGAGAGGCGTGTTGTCAGTGTCGTCAGATCCCTCTCGCCTACACGATCATAGACTGTTAAATTTACGTATGAATAGTATAATATAAGATGAATAGTTTCAAATGAAAACACATTTCCAACTGGGCCATCACCTTCAGGAGCACAGAGCACTCTTCTGTGTGCAAACATTGGTGTTAGGTGGAAAAAAGGACACAACGTTTCATCTGGAAGTAGTCTGAAAGGAAATAACAGCTTTTACCTGCTTTATGTTAGCTTCAAGTGAAGCTGCACAGCCATTGTTTCCTCAACAATAGTAGGCTCTTTCATATCGAGCATTACCTCAGTTTCTGCGTCACTGCACACCTTCTTTCATTTTCTCTTGCATCAGTGACACTTTGGTCCGGAAGATGATGGAGATGAGTGATCTTCCTTGTGTAACATGACATTTCTGTGGAGGTGCCATCATACTAAATTCAAGACAAATACTTTTCCATTAATACACTCTCCATCAACATTCAAATAGTTGGCTCTGAATGTTTTGATCCTTTTTATTTTACTTATATGAATGTATTATAAACAGTTTTCAAATTTCAAAATGTCAATAGCAGTAACCCACTTTTAAAATCACATTGGAGGTTTTTGCTACAGGAGCACATATGCAGGTTTGGTATGTTATTGACTTCCTTCTCAATGACTCTGACTTGGTAGATGTAGGTTATGATAATCATATGGAGATGGTATGGAAATGAAAAATTACCTCTATTGTTACGAAAGCACCTCAAAATTGCAACCCCAGCACTTTTATTATATGGAAATGAGCTAAATGTTTCCTAACTGTGAATATCAGAGAGTACATTGAATATAAAAATGCCCTTTTTCTGACCTTAATTTAACACTGTATGTTCTAATGGCCTTGATTTAGTTGCTGCACGGTTATCCTTTCTTCGAGCCACTGCGGGTGTGTGTGATAACAGTCGTTTTGATCCCATAAATGAGTCCAAACGATGCTGTCATTTTTATGGAAACCCAACATTAGGAAGACTGATTAGGTCAAATGTATGTTGAATAAATCTCAAGGGGGTACAGTTTTCATTACTACTGTATTACTACATGTGGTGTGTGTGGCTGGATTACTGGGATCATGAGGGAAGTTTGTTTTTTTAACAGCAGAGTATGACTATTAAGGGTTTAAACAGCAGACTGCTGTGTATTTGTGGGTTTTTGGTCCATGTTAACTTGTATATCCCGAAATTAAAAGTTGGGACAATGTGTAAACCCACCTGTACACATAGGTGTACGGGTAAGGGTTAGGATTAAAATTTAAGCCAAAGCATATAACAGAAGAACTGTAAGGCCAAATGTATGTATGTATGTAGCTTCATTTGAAAGGTCACGTCTTCTAGTTTTTGCAGTTGCGCTTGTTTAACATGGGACTAAGACACAAATTAAACTATGTCAGTTCAAAAAACAAAAAAATGTTTGGTCTAACTCTACCCCTGACCTTACCAGCTGGTGGGCAAGTAGGTTTTAAGAGGTTAAATATATTGTGTCATGTCAGCGGCCTCCAGCCTGCTGCTGCTTATCTGTAGAGAGTTACATTAATCTTTCCTTCTCTTCATTTGGTGCTTTTT
Organism: Centropristis striata; assembly: GCF_030273125.1. Taxonomy (NCBI): domain Eukaryota; kingdom Metazoa; phylum Chordata; class Actinopteri; order Perciformes; family Serranidae; genus Centropristis; species Centropristis striata. Next base: position 18,216,367 of record NC_081532.1, read on the forward strand.
TTGTCTTCACTAGTCATGTTTCCATCAACATATTTCTATGTGCAGTTTGAAGATTCGCATGAGAAAAGCTTGGTGGAAACACCAAAATTCGATAAAACCTTTGAAAATGCGCATATAAGTCTTTATACTTGCTTGAGGTGGTTTTTGATTTATTTTTTTTATATTTATCTCATATGACAGATCAGCTGTTTCCTCTGACATGAAAGAACAATTATAAGATGCCCAACTGAATCCAGTTCCTGAAGACTTCTCTCCATTTTCTCTCATGGGTGGCCCAAGCTGTCCAAATAGAAACCTCTATTTTGTTGTTGACTTTTCTCTCTTGCACAATCTCTACTTTTTCCTCCTGTTTGCTGATGGATTAGCCTACAGCAATACATTACACTGCCATCTTTTGATGAAAGTACATTTATGCTGCTTTGTTTATTCGCTCTAAACCAGTTGATGGAATTTATTTAACACAACATTTCAAAATTATGCATCAAAATTTGCTTTGACTTTAATGGAAAAACACCTGCTGTCACTGCTGCAACATGGCACTGGCATCATCAATTATGAATAATAAGAAAAAAAAATTTTTATCTTAAACATTTAGCAGTCTCCCCCCCCCCCCCCCCCCCCCCCCCCTAATTTTCTCTGATATTTCCATATGAATTATACATATGTATAATTAAATAAAATGCAGATAGATTTTGTTTCCTCATCAAAGAACAAAGCCCAAATAAGAAAACATGGTCAATGTCAGAATCTTTGTGACAACTGCGTGAGTGAGTTTTAAGATTAAATTGATCTCGAAGAATATTTGATGAATGAGGATCATAGTTCCTAGAAAGCTGAGCTTTTGATTGAGGAGCATCTTGTAATGTCAGTCTGAGGTAAAAGACCCACACATTTTATGTTGCAGACTGACAGTTGTATTACAGAAACAGTAAAGCATAACATGTCTAAAAAAATGTTTTTAAATGTAAAAACTACTTTACCTGCCACCAGACTCCCCTATATTCAGAAAGCTGTATAACTGGTAATGGGGACTGGCAGCTGCTCTGAAACCTGTTGATTCTCCCTATAAAGAAAGTACCTCTGTCATCTTTCCTTGTTCTTTTGTGGGTGTAAAAATAGAAAGTGACAGGGGCACGGATGGAAAAAGATTAGAGTGTGACAGAAACACAGATGGAGAGTCAGGCAGTGCATAAAAGCTGTTTTCCCCCCCAAGTGAAGAATGTATTACAAGGAGAGAAAATGTGGGGAAATAAAGAGACGCTTGCTTATCCTATTATTTGTGAGAAAAAGAATGAGAAAAGAAATAGACACAGACTTCTTAGCATTTATTTGTACAACCTGCTGCATTCTTCCTCCCGCTGTGTTTTAAATGAAATCATTTGGTGCGAGTCTCTCTTTAATTCACATTTCCAAAAACCTCATCATGTACCTGTGATTCACAGCGGCCTCCTTATTATGAGAACAGAAGAACTCCAGCACACTTCAATAGGAGTCATTCAGAGTGATCTCGCTCTTGAATAATTTACATCTTCTTTCTCCTCGATTTTTTTCTTACAGCCATGGACGTCTCTCTTACACACACACACACACACACACACGTACGTTACATTCATTTTCATTACTGAGAGAGCCCTTCAGTGTGTGGGGAAAGAAAAACTCCTTAAACAGCAATGGCTTTTCAAGTGTCAATCAGCAGGAATGAGAAGGAGGTGGAGGAAGGATGCAAAGAAAACAGGGAGTATATGAAGGCTTTCTGTGTATATCGGCAGAAATGAAGGAGAAGGAGAGGATGAGGAGGAGAAAAGTCAACATAATAAAGCCACGAATGGGGAATATCTGTCGTCAATCACCACAAGATTTTAAAGTGGAAGCGGAAGTGGACGTGTTCAGGTACTTGTTAATATCATTAATGTGATTTTGCATAAATCGTATTGCTTCGAGTACAACCAATAACATGACTCATATATAATTTGAAATTGTTGTCACCATTAACGGCTTCTGCCTCCTTTTACACACACCCCTCAAAAGTGCACATAAGTGACAGAAGAAGAGGTCGTGAGAAGATGTCAGACAACTTCTCGTCTGTAATAAAATTTGGTTACCTGAACCACAAAGATTTTTTGTACACAACTACAAAAAAAGAAGACACATCTGCAGAAGAGTAGAAACTAAGACCAAAGCACTACTCAAAACACTGCAGTTCTCACCAGTGACATCTGTAGTAAAGATGGAACAGAAAATCTGACACATTCAGTTCACAAGTCCCGGTCTGGGGCATTTTTTTGTACCACATATCCCCTCCCACCCCAGTTATGTTTTGTATAACAATAACACAGCTGAATTTTTTTTTGTTGCACTTATCAGAAAAACTCTTATTTTGAAAAATATTTTAGATTTGACATTGAAGTGTTTGTGTTCAACTGTAAGGCAAACATGTGTTTACTTTTTTCCAAAATAAATACACAAATTAAATATTGAAATAGGTAAAAAAAAAAAAAAAAAAAAACATAGCAAAATGAATCATTCCAAAAACCATTACCCCAAAACCGTGAAATTAACCAAACTTTGACTTTGTTAAACATTCCACCCCTTATCTGTCCTGTTCAATACCTACACAAATCTCTCACATTTTCCGATCGCAGCTGACGTTGGGCGAGAGGCGGGGTACACCCTGGACAGGTCGCCAGACTATCGCAGGGCAGACACATAGAGACAGACAGTCACGCTCTTACTCACTCCTATGGGCAATTTAGAGTCACCGATTAAACCTAAGTGCATGTTTTTGGTCTGTTGGAGGAGAGGGCCCAGGCTGACACGGGGAGAACATAACTCCACACAGAAGAGCCACAGGCTGGAGTCGAACTGGCGACCCTTTTGCTGTGAGGCAAGAGTGCTAACCACTACCTCACCATATAGCCCTTGAACTATATGTCTATGATGGCACTTGATAAAAAGTTGAGGATCAACAAAGTTAGTAGGATTATTGTCTAGAAACAATACACTTAATGCCAACACCAAATGTGCCAATCCAATCCAACCAAAGTAAACAATACATGGCTTCATCCTTGGAGGGACCACCACAGAAATCCACCTATTTCCTAGCTGTTGAAATATTTGCGTCTGGGTCAAAATGACTGACTGACAGACTGCTACTAGGGTGACTAAAGATCCCTAAGCAAAAATCACCTGTTTCTAAACAAAATCATTCAAAAAGCATTATTGGATGAGGATTGTCCTCGCATGTACATAGAAATCCTCGTATCCGAACAGGTTGCTTTATTAACACCATCATCTGAAGGTCTAAAATGCTAGCACTACTCTAGCAGATTCTGTTTCATAATACATGTTGTTACTGATTGAGCTGGAATGGTAAGTACATGCTCCATTTGGCATGACATGCTTTCTTTTCTACATTTTCACCCTTCAACACTAGCTGTGTGTGACGGGTTTGGTCATGATGTACGAACGCTTCGTTCAAAATGCTGACGCTTTACAATCAGTCGGATAAGAAACACCACGCAGAACACTGGAGTCGTTCAGCTGATCGGCCCACCATCTGACAGCTCATCAGCTGATCAATCAGCTGACCTTTAACATCATCAATCACACTCAAACAACTCCATGAAGCACCCTTTATAACCCAACAGCTCACACTCCTCATCACCTGTACATAAGATGCTGCCTGAGCTTTCATCTTTTTATTGAATGATATATCTTTGCTTTTGCACCCTGGTTGAATTTATTTGAGGGATCGTCTTTTCCACCAGATGCATTTCCATGCAATACATGGTTCACGTCCTTTAAATTTCAAAGTCAATATTCCACTACTATATGGAGATTGGATGGTGCAATGAGTTATGGGGTTTTTATACTGTAAATGCACCCATTCAGCATTAATATTCAGCACCTCACAGCCATGATACATATATTATGTCATTGGCATGTACAATTAAACTGCAGAGGTCAATGGGAACTTATGGAAATTAACCTTTAAGGTCTCCGCTTTATCCCCTGCTTATGGAATGGCAGTGGAATAGTGGAAGTTGGTATTCTCTGGAGAAAAGCTGTGTTCAGGGAGGAAATGAGTTATGCTCTTGCTCCTTAAGCAGCTATTATTAGAGTGGGCTATAGCGAGAAAATTAACCTCTAACTTCCCAGGGGAGTCATTCTTGTATTAGATGTGAATGTATTTAACCTTCTCTGGCCATACTCTGGGGTGGAAACTGCTTTGTGGTCTGAAGTCAGCTAAGGGTTCAAACAGACGTGGTTTGGGGTCTTCACTTATGGAAATTAACTTTAACACCACAGTTGCCTCAGCATTAATGTACAAATTAAATTTAACATGCACTTAGATGTAGGGGTCAGAGAGGACATTTTTTATGGAGATGTGTCCAGGGCTTGACATAGCACCTGCCATGTGCTAAATACGAGTAGAATGCAACACAATGGCTGTTTGAAATCACATACTAACATGTTATTTACAGTAAACATTACATTAACACATGACATTACATTAAGTGTATTTTCACTGCATAGAGTGTCATACTACATTTAGATTTTTGTTTTTGAGTATGCAGCGTAACCTTACTGTACATACTCAACAACCCAAAAATGCTTTTAGGCTCTTCAGACTGACCAAGTTGTGGGGTACTTCACTAACTCCACTGCAACCTGAAACTACATTTCTATCAGCTAAATTTGCAGAAAAGCCAATATCTGTGGCTCATTGGTTCAGGGTTGAGGTCCTGAGGTCAAATCCCTGACGAGCTCCAAAAGCAAAGTGTAACCCCCATGGTTACTAAACCAATATTTGTGATTTAAGTGTAATACCTAAGCTCACCACTTGGTGGCGCACTACCCCTATGTGTAATCTCAGACGCATTGAACGTGACCTCGGTCTGACCTGTGCATGAGTTCAGTCTGCACCGAGCGCCATCTTAGTCAGAGCTGAGCCACTGAGCAGAGCACTCGCACATGTAAACGAGCTGACGAACCGGGGTATGTAATGTGACTAAAACCACGCAAAATAATCATTAATACTCAAGCAGTATCTTCATAAGTGTTTTGTTTATTAGGAAAAGTCTTGTGAGTGTGCGTGAGCGAGAGAGGAGCTGGGTTTTCACCGCGTTGAGCCTCTGAGAACTCCGGTAAGAGAAATGCTATATGCTACTGGGCTAGGCCTCAGGTTAGCGGTTGATATTAGCATGATATGAGAAGATTCCTGTAACTGAAGTATGTTCATAAAACCAGTCGGAGTCCAAGATATGTTTCGTTAATGTTTTAAACCTACTCCGGTACATGTCGTATCATTGTTTACTTTGAAAATAAGCTGTGAAAAGATCGCTAACGACCTAGCGCGAAGCTAATGCTAATCGCGGTTAGCGCCGCTAACTCTGGGTTTTACCTGCAAAAGGTGATGTGAATGCTAACTGTAGAGCTATATATAGCTAACGTGCTACTAGCTGGTTAAGCTAATGAGCCTTTCCTGTGCTTCATGATGAGAAATAGAGACATGATATGGTACAGAAATGTGGTTATTTGATACCAGTTAATGCTAATTATTTTTCCTGGTCATTGAACTGAATGTATTGAGTGTTATTGCACCAAAGTTGGTTAAATATACATGTTGTTTAAAAAGAATAAGTTTATACTGTGACTTTATGGTTAAAAACAGATAAAAAGTATGGTTATATATATATGGTTTGAGTCATAGAGCCGTTTATAAATATAAATAGAGCTTTATTGAAATAAATAAGTTAATTTATGTTGAAATATAAGTTCATGATAAATAATAATCATGTTAAAAATACTTATACTGTCTGTAAAAATGTGCAGGTTAATTTAAAGCATTTAAATGCAGTATATTCTTTATCTGGGTATATACAGGTCCTTCTCAAAAAATTAGCATATTGTGATAAAGTTCATCCTTTTCCATAATGTAATGATAAAAATTTAACTTTCATATATTTTAGATTCATTACACACAACTGAAGTAGTTCAAGCCTTTTATTGTTTTAATATTGATGATTTTGGGAAAAAAAGTAAAGAAAAACTCAAAATCCCTATCTCAAAAAATTAGCATATCATGAAAAGGTTCTCTAAACGAGCTATTAACCTAATCATCTGAATCAACGAATTAACTCTAAACACCTGCAAAAGATTCCTGAGGCTTTTAAAAACTCCCAGCCTGATTCATTACTCAAAACCGCAATCATGGGTAAGACTGCCGACCTGACTGCTGTCCAGAAGGCCATCATTGACACCCTCAAGCAAGAGGGTAAGAATCAGAAAGAAATTTCTGAACGAATAGGCTGTTCCCAGAGTGCTGTATCAAGGCACCTCAGTGGGAAGTCTGTGGGAAGGAAAAAGTGTGGCAGAAAACGCTGCACAACGAGAAGAGGTGACCGGACCCTGAGGAAGATTGTGGAGAAGGGCCGATTCCAGACCTTGGGGGACCTGCGGAAGCAGTGGACTGAGTCTGGAGTAGAAACATCCAGAGCCACCGTGCACAGGCGTGTGCAGGAAAGGGGCTACAGGTGCCGCATTCCCCAGGTCAAGCCACTTTTGAACCAGAAACAGCGGCAGAAGCGGCTGACCTGGGCTACAGAGAAGCAGCACTGGACTGTTGCTCAGTGGTCCACAGTACTTTTTTCGGATGAAAGCAAATTTTGCATGTCATTCGGAAATCAAGGTGCCAGAGTCTGGAGGAAGACTGGGGAGAAGGAAATGCCAAAATGCCTGAAGTCCAGTGTCAAGTACCCACAGTCAGCGATCGTCTGGGGTGCCATGTCAGCTGCTGGTGTTGGTCCACTGTGTTTTATCAAGGGCAGGGTCAATGCAGCTAGCTATCAGGAGATTTTGGAGCACTTCATGCTTCCATCTGCTGAAAAGCTTTATGGAGATGAAGATTTCATTTTTCAGCACGACCTGGCACCTGCTCACAGTGCCAAAACCACTGGTAAATGGTTTACTGACCATGGTATTACTGTGCTCAATTGGCCTGCCAACTGTCCTGACCTGAACCCCATAGAGAATCTGTGGGATATTGTGAAGAGAAAGTTGAGAGACGCAAGACCCAACACTCTGGATGAGCTTAAGGCCGCTATCGAAGCATCCTGGGCCTCCATAACACCTCAGCAGTGCCACAGGCTGATTGCCTCCATGCCACGCCGCATTGAAGCAGTCATTTCTGCAAAAGGATTCCCGACCAAGTATTGAGTGCATAACTGAACATAATTATTTGAAGGTTGACTTTTTTTTGTATTAAAAACACTTTTCTTTTATTGATCGGATGAAATATGCTAATTTTTTGAGATAGGTATTTTGAGTTTTTCTTTCCTTTTTTTTCCAAAATCATCAATATTAAAACAATAAAAGGCTTGAACTACTTCAGTTGTGTGTAATGAATCTAAAATATATGAAAGTTAAATTTTTATCATTACATTATGGAAAAGGATGAACTTTATCACAATATGCTAATTTTTTGAGAAGGACCTGTATATGGAAGAAATATAGTGAAAAGTGAAAGTAGAAAGATGTCATTTGAATAGAAAGTAATTATTATTCATTCTACACTCTATGTGTAGGCTGGTTTTTCGTTTTGGTTTCGTTCGAAGGATTAGGATTTGATTCGGATTCCGGACCGAGAAGGTTCGGTGGCGAGCCATTAGGACGAGCGATTCAGACGGAACGGTGCATGGTCTGGCCAACTGTGGGATTCATTCCGAGGAGCTTCTGACACCATCTCACTTCACTTGTGACACAGATAAGGACATAACACAAAAATCTACCCGGGTAGTAACCTTAAGAACTGAACTTTGAACATTACACACACAGAACATGAACATAAACTGAACTCTAACCTTCTACAAAAGAAGGAGGGACACTTTCTTTTGAACTTTTTTTCATTTTTTATTTATTTTATTATTTTTCAACCAATTAAAAAGAGCTCTATTTTTCTGTATATTTTATTTTCATGCACTGCAAAAATACTTACCTGTCATGGCAATAAATGTCAACTATTAACCTCATGGTATTGCGTTTTTCTAACTATTACCAGCTCTCCGAACCTAGCAAGAGTGTTAGTGTCAATTGTTTGTTGCTAATCAGACTACAGGCGCTACAAAAGGTTTTGCAATTTTTCTGGCTAAATTGGAAAAGGACTATTCCGTCTATAAATGTACACATGGTGACCTCCTTGCAACTAGCATTAATTGGGCAGGTTACTAAAGTTGACTTGAAAAGTTGTAGGGGAATATTTTTTTTTTACTGTCTGCCATTTCTGCATCAAAGCTGAAGGTCCCAGGAGCAACCTGATCTCCATAGGAGACCTTCCGAGGCTTGTCTCGCTCGTTGGTCTAGGGGTATGAGCAGGGTTTCCTGCAGACCTTATTTGGCCAGGCGCCCCGCCCGGCCTGAAATCTGTAGCGCCCGGGCTAGAATGTCCGGCAAAAAAAAAAAAAAAAAGATGCAACGCATGCAAGCGACACGGCATCGCTTGAGAACTAATCTACCAGCACACATAGACATGTGTGCACATGCCTGCAGTGCATTCTGCGCCATATCTCTCTCTTACACACACTCACACATGCCAATTGCGGCCCTCGTGACGATATTTTGTGGCCCCCACCTTGATATGAAAGTTTAATGTTAGTGCGGTCCTTTAGGCGCTCGCTATCTCGGTACTTTCTGCCATCTACAAATGTCATGATGCTCATGTCATCATGAAAGACATAAATATCGAGCGCAAAATGAAAGGCAAATGCTACTGGACAGTTTATTATCTGCAGTGTTGTTTGTAAACTATATTTTGTATGCTGGAGTAGACAGTCTGGCCTTAATTTTCTGTTAGAAAAACTGCAGCTACTCCTGATAGCTTTTTATCCTCTTTAATTGCTTCACACATGAACAAGGTACAGGACTTGCTGTGGTGAGGTTTCGCGAAAATAAAACTCTGTGTGCGGGATCACGCATCACAACATGGCGACCGGTCCGGATCCATATAAACACACATTATACAGCAAATAATAATAATCAACCTATGCAAATAACTTGTTTTGCTGTTATAAATCTTTTTTTTTTACTTGGTCTGAGGAAATATTCTAATTTTTTGAGATAGGATTTTTGAGTTTTCTTAAGCTGTAAGCCATAATCAGCAATATTAAAATAATAAAAGGCTTGCAATATTTCAGTTGATTTGTAATGAATCCAGAATGTATGACATTTTTGTTTTTTTAATTGCATTACAGAAAATAAAGAACTTTATCACAATATTCTAATTTTCTGAGACAGTCCTGTACATCTGGCAGCAAGAAGTAGGCAGGAGAAGCCTTTTTCAGAAGAACCGTTCATGTTCTTTAATATTCCATTCATGTTCAGGACAGTTCATGTTGAGAAGTTTGGATTTTTTTAGCCAAAGTTTTTTTTGTGGAATACCAAGTAATTTGAGTTTGAGACCCCTGCTTTAAAGAATGCAATGTTGCACTTATGAAAAGTATTTGATTTGATTTATGATTATACAGTCTATGTAAGCTTGAAGTTGTCTCTCTAAGAGAGTAATAGCTAGAGTTGAGAGTTGCAAGTTCCCTGCAATAAAACAGATTGTTGTCAATTCATAAAACTTTCTCATCTCCTAGTTTAATACTTGTTACACAATAATTAAAATGCTTCAATTACTGTTTACGACGCTATGATCGGTGATCGGAAATATTGGATCGGCCGATACTGATTTAAGTAAGATCAGAAAAAAGTGCGCTAAAGTGCCCTCTAGAGTGGTGAAAACGAAAGTGCCTTATTGGCTGCCCTTTACACGTGCAAAAAATGATTTGGTGCCCCTTCATACAATGACTTATGATGATGTGCCCTCTAGTGCAAGAAAATTTGATAACGTGCTTAATTACAGCCCTTCTAGTGCCCTTTTTCCTGTCTTGGTGCCTCCGTGGTTGAAAAAGCGCGCAAAAGTGCCCTCTAGAGTGTTGAAAATGAGAGAAAGTGCCTTATTGGCTGCCCTTTACACATGAAAAAACATATTGATTGCCCTCTAGGGTTCCCCTTTATCCAATAAATTATGATGATGTGCCCTCTCGAGATTCTATAATACGGTATCACCGAACTATGAATAATGTTATGTGAGATGTTTGCTCTCATTTAGCTCTCAAAGTGCACAAAATAGATGCATTTTACTTAAAAATGTACAAATTTTCTCCCGGGGGGGCATGCCCCCGGACCCCCCTAGATGGATCGGTTCGATGGTTTTAATTGTCAGTACCATATCATTAATTACTTTGATCTGGATCTCATTTTGACTTAATGCTAATATTTCATCATACATGATGCATCATAGCTTTTTGCGTGCTGGTGGGCCCATGTTGTGCAGAATCTGCCCTTTTTATTTTTTCGCCCCCTCCCTTCTAACAGTCTGAGTCCGCCACTGCCTAGTCTGTTTCTGTTTTCTGAATTTTCTGTTTGCTTTATGTGCCAAGGGTTCCCAAACTTATTAGGCCATGACCCCAAAAATAAACAGTTCGTGTTTTCCATCTTCATGTTTGTGGGTTTATTGTTAAGCAACTTCTCTCATATTTTGAGAGCCAAAAATAAAAATTGATTAAGCATCTTCTCTTTAATATTGAGGGCAATAATAATAATTAAACAATCTAAGTAATTAATCCCCCCCCACCCCGAGAACAGTTCTCGGCAACCGTTCTCCAGTTGAACCCCCCGCACTCACCTCCCCCCTGGCCAAAGTTTTTTCAAGCAGGAAACCCTGATGATTCTCGCTTTGCGAGAGGTCACGGGTTCAAATCCTGGACGAGCCCACAATGGGCTTCCATTGTGAAGTAATCATAAAACACCTGGGTGTCATGGTGATCCAATTCCAAGTCTTGTTGGAATATACACATTTTGTTTTATGCATTATGGAAAAAAAATGTTACCCATTTAATTGAATTGGCAATAAAGCGAATACATAAGTCTTGTCAGTCAATTTGCAATCTGACCATCAGGTATTGTCAAAGGTTTTGATCATAAGGTGATACCCTGTGATACAGTTAAGTTTAACTTTTTTGTTTGGCATATCTTTACCCAGACACATATGGCCAAAAATGTATTAAAATTAATGCAGAGCGGTTACTGCAAAAAAGTTTTTGAGGCTGTGATCACACACGACAGGTCTGTGGTATCCTAGACTGCAGGGACTTCAGGAGGATTTGGCGTAGAAGTCACTGAGGTCAGTGAAATTAATGTCTCCCATGTCTGAAACAACCCCTCGAGAGTATTCATCCTAAGTTATCCAGTAGGTTGAATATGACGTCTTTCTCATGTTTAAGTTCCTCCAGTTTTTTCCCTCAGTCGTTCCTCTGAGTTGGTAGAGATTACCATATATTGAACATAGGCCTTGTTTGATACGGAACGAATTGTGAAATTCACGTCAGACTACATTTTACTGACTATGTTTCATCTGAAACAAGGACATGGAAAAGTACAAATGGACAAAAATAGATGTGTACATACATTTAGTATTATCATGTCACGGATAAATATGTCACACCGAAAACACACCAAGCAAAGAATTAAAGTGAGGCTGACTGCTGTAACTACACTTTTTGTTGTTCATGTGTTTTATTTGGAGAATTTGTAACATAGCTCAACATGTCACAAGAGTAACAGGACTCTGTTTACTGATTGGATGGGGGCATTCTGTGGACGAAATTTGCTGCCATAAGTTTAACTATAACCAACTAAATCAACCAACCAAAGCAAGACATTATTCCACTCTGATTGAACTCAAATTGTAATAATTTTAGAATGTCAAATTTCTGGCTCATAAGCAGACAGGAGCTTGTTATTGACAGCTCAATGTTATTGTTAATATCATCTTATTTCTACCAGTGTTAACAGCATGTCTGTGCATCACCATGGCAAAATGTGGCCCCAGAAGCAGTTCCAAATACTTTGCTCATATGTATGTCTTGGGACTGATTTTGTCAAAGAAATGGGGTCACAACAGTAAGCTTCACAGGTGTGTGGTTGAGAAGAAAATGAAGACTGAGGGACGAATTCACAAAAGGTTTGCAAGGTTTTTGTGGCCGCAAAACCCGCAAATTAGGCAGAAACTAACCATGCAATTCTCAAAGCACCTGCAAAAGGTGAATTGCACCCCTAACTGCGCTGCTAAGCATATTGCATCTTGGTGCTCCAGTTCGATTTGCACATATTTAAAAACATTAGGTGCAAAATCAGCCCCAAATGAGCCTCACTGCAAAAAAAAGTCAAAAGTTAGCAAAAGTTACACTTGAAATCATGTGTAAAAAGGAGGCAAATTGTGCTCAGTTTTAAAACATTATGGCCATGTTTGCACTGTGATATAATTATTGATATATCTTAAGTGAATCCGTCCTTATGATGGGTTAGATATCGCAATTCATGGTGCTATTATTTGTGAATTTGCTCATGAATTCAAAATTGGTATGGGGTACAAAGTAGGACACAGGTCATAGGCCCCTTCACTCGATTCAGAGTCGCAGCTGATGTGATCTTACTGCAAGATGGTCTCTAGTTTTTTCATATTAGAATTGTAGAAACTATTACGGCCTTTCTCCCCTTGTGTCAATATTATTTGACCAAACTTAATTGGATTAGCCACTTCCAAGAAAGTGGTGACCAGTCAACACTGAAATCCATACAGTGTGAGCATGAAAGCCACAGGTTCTGGCTGTGCAGGGAGGCCAATTAAACTGTCTAGTGTGAGTGAATACATCATGCAAGATTTATAAAGAGCCACAATGAGGGCTGAAATAAACATGCAAGCTTGTAAAAACTGATTATTAGGAAAAATGAAGCAATTTGGCTATTGTTAATAAACCCAACTTCTCATTACTGTAATGCAAACAAATACTGGATGTGGAATTGGAGTTTGTGTTCATCGAACTTGAATTTGACCATGAATTAACTGTCAGTTCATTGTTTTTTTAAGATAATTAAGCGTGTGCTTGGCTGCATTAATATCCATGTCGACACCATCTCCACCTCCACCTGCTCCATCTGTCTGTCTGTCTCTCTTTCAGAATGCGTCTGGAGGTCAGTACGAGGCGTTATCCAAGAGCTGACTGCCTAATGAGCTGCTGCCTTAGTAAATCAACAAACTGGTTCTCCTCTAGCCTGATGAAAGATTGTTATTTATGTACGGGATATTTATCAATACTACGGGGATTGTCTTTGAGATTCCCTTCATCTCACTGAATGCTGGTGTGGGATTTAGGCTTTATTACAAATTTAATATATTAATTTCTTGCTGTTTTTCTTGTTTACATGATATGATTTTTCACCTTGACAAGAAATGTCTTTTGATTACCAGCAACATTGTACTAGAAATATTCATAAAAGATACTGAAGTCATACAGGGTTTTGTTTATTCTTAAAAATTATTTAAAAAAACTGCCATTTTTGGCAGTTTGTCTGAAATACACACAGGAGTCCAGAGACAGCCAAGGTGCTTCTTGAAAAATAATTTGTTGCTGTGTTCCCTGGTTAGGTTTTGGCACAAAAACCACTTGGTTAGGGTTAGAGAAGGACCCGATTTTATTTTGGACTATTGGGACAAATGGTACGTCAGAACAATGTCATGGCTTTGGTCTATGTCATCCTAACTTTGAAACTTGAGAAATCCCTAAGATAGGACAGTCCTTTAATAGCTATATTCATAAATCTGTTATCTTAAACTGTGATAAATAGGATTTGATATTAGACCCTTGCCCCCTCATCTTCTGTTTGGACTTCCTTTATCCCTCCTCAAACAGTCTAAACCAGTGATTCCCAACCGGGGGGGCCCGACCCCCCCAGGGGGGCGCCAAAGATCCACGGGGGGTCGCTAAGCCCTCTTTATTTTAAGGGGTGTAATAAATCTAATGGGTTAAATATATACATCTATACCTATAAATTTGAAGAAAAAAAAGCCAATCTACAAGCTCACAACACATGGCAAGGCTTCATGCAAGTTTGAATGTCTTGCTTTTTTCAAAAGTAAAACATTTAGCATATGAGTGTAAATTTAACCTCTTAAAACCGAAAATCCACACAAACTTGGTGTCCTGTGAAAGCAGAAACTACGCTGATTACAAAGATATGTGTCACATCATTGTGCGTAAAAAGTCAGTGAGCTAGATCCCAAAGGGGGGGTCGCCAAAGTTTACAATGGTAAAAATGTGGGTCCCTCAAGAAAAAGGTTGGGAATCACTGGTCTAAACCTAAACACATAGCGAACACAAACACAAATAATGCAACCTTACAACACATATCCCATTTTGTGTAGAGGAAGAGATCAGTATGTGACTGTGCATTTGTATATTTCTCTTCCACTTTGTCAAAGTTATTAGCATGCAGCTTCCTTTACTGACTTATTACGTTTAAAGCAAATCCATATTTATTGAGTTTGTTGCTAAATAAATGCATTTGGGAAGTTAATTCTGTGCAGGTTATTTCAGCGGCATGCAATGTCTGCCCTTCAGCTAGCAAAGGTCTTAATAGTGAAAAAAATGTATAATTATTTTCGTAGCTGTTTACATATGGGGGAAATAAATGCTTGATTTATTTGAGCAGGTCTGAAAAGCAGTTAGTCCGAGGCAAATCCCTTGGCTTGTTTAACAAACAAATATGATTACTGCACTCAAGTTGGTGTCCAAAGTCCACATCTGATTAATTATTACAATATAAATTGTTTACTGCTGTATTCTTGGCAATTTATTATCCCAGATGTATCAAATCTGAGTAGTGAGCATAAACGTTTTATTTAAAGGAAAATGGATTGGAGTTAAAATCAATGTCATGTGTCTGTCTGTCCTTCTTGCTGCCAGTGTTTCATAATTAACTGTCAACCCATTGGCTACTTGGATGGTTGTATTGATTCTGATTGGCTTTTATCCCCATGGGTTTGCTCTAACAGCTCCTTCTGAATCTCTCTCTCTCTCTGTCTTTGTCATCCAGTTGGCCTGTCTCGCCTCAACGCTGCAGGCTGATTGGACATTTTGGCAGACAGCTGTCTTTGATGTTAAAGACAGTCTTTGTAGCCTCTGGTGACTTTGTGTGTGAGTGTGTATGTGTGTGTGTACTTGTGCTTCTTACAAAGTGAGGACCGTAGTACGATTTTAACCAACAGAGTGAGGACATTTTTGGAATGTGAGGACATTTTGGCCAATCTTCTCTTCTTCAAAGGCCTGTTTTAGGGTTAGGACTTGGTTAAAGTTTAGGTTACAATTAGGTTTAGATTGGGGTGAGAGTAAGAGTTAGACTCAGGCATTTAGTTGTTATGGTTAATGTTCAGGAAAGAGGATACGGAATGCATTATGTGAATGAAGGGTCCTCGAAAAGGTAGAAATACAAGGATGCGCGTGTGTGTGTGTGTGTGTGTGTGTGTGTGTGTGTGTGTGTGTGTGTGTGTGTGTGTGTGTGTGTGTGTGTGTGTGTGTGTGTGTGTGTGTGTGTGTGTGTGTGTGTGTGTGTGTGTGTGTGTGTGTGTGTGTGTGTGTGTGTGTGTGTGTGTGTGTAATATTACAGACTGAGACCAGGCCCAACAACAGTAATTTTAACAGAGAATGTGCCCTCATCCCTCCTTTAGCTCTACACTCACTCTCATACACGCACAAAACTCATCATTCAGTTTAACTCCAGGCCAATGACAGGCAGTGGCAGATGACAGCAAACCCCCCACACACACACACAATAATACACACACAAATGAGTCCAAACATGTTTTTTTGTGTCCAGTTCCATTCTTCACATGTGTCTGAGTCATCCCTGAGCCTCCTAATGTAGCCGAGTTAACCCCAGATGTAGTTCAACTGCCTCTGATGGTTTCATTTGGGCACACCAAGACAAGATAATAGATTGTATTCATATATACACGTTGGAGATAATGCCCAATAAAGTATTATCATGATTTAAAGCAACCATTCAGGCCTCACGATGATCAATTAAGGATACCATGAAGGGCATTTTTCCACTTATACCATGGTCACTTACCAAAGAAAAAAGTTTTTAAACCTCTGATTTCTATTTCATGCAGTCTGCAATCAAAATTGAAAGTTTTTCACAAGCCATAACTCAAATTCCCAGTTATACCTGAGGGGGAAACTAATACCTGGGACAATTATGACCCATTATTATTACAATTGGACGAACCTTACATAGAAATTGTCAATTCCCCTTTATAGAAAATAAAAGATCTGGACAAGAATTTCCTCTGCACACATATTACTCTTGCATAACATCCACTACTAGAAAGCGGGTGTTGAGGTTGGACCAGCTGCATAGCACAGCACTTCTGGTGAAAGTGATGTTGACCCAAATAACAATGTAGCATGACTGCTCTGTTCCCTCTGCTGTTGTTGAAATATATGGTCCTGAAGACCACAGGGGAAAGCCAGCAGATGTGCAGCATTAAAGAGGCTCAGGGTGGTGTGGCGGGAGAAGAATTTATGGTGGCTGATGGCAGCACATTTTAACTTCCCTTTCATGCTGGATAGGGACCTCAGCATAGCCCCTTTCATTTGGTGGGGTTAATTCCTGCCTCCACACAGGAAATATGAGTTGATAAACATCGTGTTGTTCATGTCATCTTTCTGTTACCGGTTTTGTCAGGATTACCTATCCCAAAGGCCCCAAGAGTGAAAGTATTGTCATCAGTTAAGATGTTCTTACCTGGGGTGGGGCTGGGTTCAAGTTCAGACATAGTCAATAAAGTGCACTCATCATGACAATCACTAATTAGTCTGTGAAAACAGCAGCATAATGTCCTGTTGGGCTCTCTAAAGTCGGAGAATATAACCGTGATGACATAATCATCATTGCCCGTCTCCGTTCAACACTCGCCTTCCCTGCCGCTGAAACACTGATACATGCCTTTGTCACCTCCAGACTAGATTACTGCAATAGCATCCTGTAGGCATACCCACCAAACTACTCAACAAACTCCCGTACATTCAGAACTCTGCTGCTCGCCTACTCACCCGCACCCCTGTGCTCCAGAGCCTCCACTGGTTACCAATCCAACAACGCATCCACTTCAAAATCGTGCAAAATCACCAGGCCCCCTCCTACCTCACTGATCTTCTCCATCACCACACCCCTTCCCGCAGCCTCCGTTCCTCTGAAGCAAATCTCCTTGCCCCTCCCATCAGGACCGAGCACCGAACCTGGGGCGACAGAGCCTTCTCAATAGCTGCCCCCTCCCTCTGGAACTCTCTACCAAAAAACACAAGAGACTGCTCACATCCACTCACCTTCAAAAAACTTGTCAAAACACACCTGTTCAAAACTGCCTTTAATGTATGACCAATGTTGTTGATTTTAATTGTTTGTTTTTATTTGTCACTGCATTTTCACTGTGTTTTAACTGTAAAGCGTCTTTGAGTACCATGTAAAGCGCTCTATAAATAAAATGTATTATTATTATTATTATTATTATTATTATTGTTATTATTATACTCATGGGCATGTACTTGGCATAGAAGGTCTATGAAAATATGCTGTCCCGTTGCATCCTGGGAAATATAAGATCCAATTCCCAGGATTAAAAGTCAGGATTTCTCAACCTATGGCGCAGATTTTCACTTCTCTTTTTAGAAGAAGTTTATTTTCATATGTTCCCTCATATGGAGATTTTTCCATTGACACTTTTGGCCGTACTTAATGAAAACAGCACCCACAAGTATTTGATTTTTTTTCCCTTCTCTACAACTTCTTCATCCTTTTAGATGTGCTTACTGCTGCTCTGTCAGCTTAATATTGAGCCATTGTTCCAAATGACAAACTCAACTGTAATTTTTTTTATATTTTCTGTGTGGCATGCTTACTAGTGTTTGCACCTTGAGAATTATGTGTTAATTGAGTTCAGTTAGTTGCAGCTACTTAATTACAGGGAACACTGGTGTTTATTCAATGAGATCACAGTGCAACCTGAGTTTCACACAAAAGGTTGAACACATCCGCAACATGTGTGTAAAAAAGTGTTTCTATTAGTAGTTAACACGTTTGTTTTTCACATGTATGAATTAATTAACATCCTCTAATAATGCACCGGGATGTTTTAGTCATATGCTTAGTGTGTAAGTGATGGATGGATGGATGGATGGATGGATGGATGTAAAGAAGAGGGACATTTAGCTTAGCTTAGCTGTAACTAAAGTGTTAAAACTATTATTTGTTAAAACTTCAGTGAGTGTTCAATGAACATTTGAGCCTTACGTCCTCTATTGAACTATAGGTCAAGAGAGCACATCGTGCCCTCATACTGAACCTTTCCTGAAAACCAGTTAGAACTAGATCAGGGTGCAGCTATTTCCGTAACAAAAAAACATACACACAAGTATCGAGACCATAGGCTTCAGAAAAGGGAACTAAGAAAGGGAAGATGTCTAGTTTTGAAATGAAATATCACAAGGTGTCCAGTATTGGTTGGCTACTGCGTCACCACCCAAATTCGACTATTTGCGACAAACCCAACCTATTGTCAGGGTGGGTCCTACACCTAAAAGAAAACTGTGAATTGAGGAACATTTTGTTACTCTGACTTGTGCTTCAGGTGTGGACACTGCAGAGTCCAACGCTGCTCATTGCATTTGGCTAGTATTGTTTTGATAAATGGTAAATTGTATTCAGTCGTTTTGAGTCTTTTGTAAAAACCAAGTATAGAACAAAAGAAACGGGGCAGAGTAGCTTTAAGAGCCCCGGCTTTAACAGATGAATGGGTGGATGCAAACATGGTTGATAAAGGACTGAAGGATGGTGAAGAAAAGAACAAGAGAAGGAAATGAATGAATATCAGCATGGCATCCATGTCAAAGGTAAACGGACTGCACTTGTGCCACACTTTTCTAGTCGTAGCGAATACTTAAAATGATTTAAGCCACACCAAGGCCACATGGTGCCACAAGCCATCATCAGTAAACATCCATTCATTCACAGCATTGGGAGCAATTTGGGGTTCAGTACCTTGCCCAAGGATACTTTGACATGTAGCCATCGGGACTGCCTTCCGATCAGTGGGTGACCACTCTACCACGCGGACCACAGACACAGTGTGGGTGGGTGTGCATGTGTGTTGGTGTGTGCATCTGAAGTGTGTAAAGGTGCACATTACAAATACAGACAGTCATCAGATTGTGTACAAAAAAAAAGTTGAAAGTCGTTGGACTTTGTGTCTGGTGTGCGCAAAAGAGAGAGACAAGTGTGTGTGCTTGTGTATGTGTGCTTGCAGAGCTCAAAATGTCAACAGCATGGCATGAGGGCACAGACACTGAAAGCTGTTCTCTAATGCCAAAGAGATGATGCCAAGCCACAGGCTGAGCGGGCTGGTTGGTGTGTGTGTGTGTGTGTGTGTGTGTGTGTGTGTGTGTGTGTGTGTGTAGAGGTGCAGCAGCTGTTTGAAAGGTCAGAATATCCACAAAGGGAGCGGCTACAAAGAGGGGAGCAGATGAATGGATGATGGGAGGATGGCAGCAGAGAAGGAGGGAGAGAGATCAGTCAGTGCACAAGAGTGGAAGAGACACTAAAAATGACGAGATAATGATGAGTAAGCCATTCTTATAATGCTTCATTATAAGAATGGCTTCATTAATACAGCATCTCAAAGCCTCTGCTTTTTGAGAGCTTCCATTGATTTCCTCTTCATCCAATTAAGGTTTTGCATGCGTTGTATCTCCTCTTTTTCCAGTGCCACCGGGTCTGAAAAGTTAAGCCAAATCAGAAGTGCCTTAAACCAGCATTCTTTCTAATGGCCAGCAGGGGGCGACTCCGCTGGTTGCCAAAATGAGCCTATTTATTAATTACTGACCACCAGTTGAATGGAGAGAACCTATTCTTTTTTTATTAGTTTGTTGATGTTTTGGATTCCCACACCTGACTCATCTCATCTGTAAGTCTATTTAACCTACCTATCTTTCGGAGTTTTAAAATGTGCTACAAGGTTTGATTTTCCAATAATATCCTAATAGTTTCCAGCGAATATCAATGTTCAATGTGTATGTGCTGGATGGTGTGCATACCTTATGGAAAGTAAGTGTTTTATGGAGTTGCAGACATTGTAGTGTGGCATGTAATGTACGAATACATACTTCCTACGGGCACTGCTCTCGTCTTCTTAAAGAAGCAATAGGCATACACCCACAGTCAATCTTACTCTAATTAAATTGTAGTCCTAAAATTAAATGCCCCCATTTGTTTTGCTGTCTGTCTTGGCCTCCACACTGTCTGGACCTGATCCTCTCAGCATGAATTTGATGCATCCTCTTTCCCATAAAGCAAAGATGCTAAAAATTTTGGCCAATATGGCTGAAATTCCTTCCAAGTATTGCAAGTAGCCCCTCGGCTATCTTCCTACTAAACCACTTGAGTTTCCTCAGTCACGCCATATTCTTGGGTTGCCAACACTCCACACCAACTCAGGTGACGTCTGCCCTTTTTTAAACCCTGCACAGGGCGGATTGCCACTTTGGACTAAATTGCATGGCGCACAGCCAAAATCAAATGCACCCAAAAGTGAAATCTCAGAGGGTGTCCGCATTAGTTTGACTTAAAATGCACAGCATGCTGTGGTGGCTTGTTGTTTTGGGGCTTATAAGGAGACTGTGTGTGTATGTGTGTGACAGTGTGCTGTGTTATAATTCTGTAGGAAAGTTTGCTCGAGAAAGGGCATTTAAAATGCATAAGTTGGGGTTCTTTTTGTATTTTCTTGTGGTTTATGTTACTATTACAGCAGTCAACTGGTGGAGTCAGGAGAGCAACTGCCCACAGGCGCGCCAATAGGAATTATGGACAGGGGACAGAATTTTCTCAATTGGCAGCCCATCCACACCCACTTTAGCACTATAAACCTATTGCATGGGGGTATACGATTAGAGACAGGCAAGGGGAGGGTTCATTTTGAGATGGGACTTCCTGTGATCTTAAAATACATTACATTTTAAATTACATTACATGTCTTTTGGCTGACGCTTTTGGCTGACGCTTTTGTCCAAAGCGACTTACAATAAATGCATTCAACCTGATGGTACTAGGCTTAGACCACAGGAATCAAGTAAGTACATAACTTTTAAGAGCCAACTGTAACCGCTACAGGAGTGTTATACACAAAAGAAAAAGAGCATTATTTTTAAATTATTATTTAAAATAGGCGACCATGACTTAACCAAGGTATTGTTGGAAGAGATAGAGAGCTGAGATAAAAGCTATTTTATTACTAGTGAATTCCATTGTACAACCACAGCATACTTTGTGTCCTTGGGTCATGTTCTGCATACCTCAGGCCACAACTAAGCCAAATTGAGTATTACCATTGGGTGACATGTCTGACACAGAAAATCTTCTGTTGTATGCGGCTTATGTGAAAGGTCAACTCTAGATGTCCTGACCTGAGTTCATATCAGGAAAACAGCATAGATAAAGAAGGGGAAATGTACGTATTGATTCATATACTACATATGAAACGGCGAGATATAGCTATTTTTGCTCGAAAGAAGCGCAAGCGTTATATGAAAGTTGTATGAGCTAAATGGACCTTTGCATGGGAGCCCCCCTGGGACTTGGGTTTTTGTACCCTTTGACCCCCCCACTGACCGCCCCATGTCTGAAACAAAATGCCCCCATAGTACATAAAACATTAAGTGTCCTCAGGGGTTGTCTTAAAATGAAGAATACATGATGCAATACAGCCATATAGGCTGATAAATGCAAGAAAACTTTCTGCACTTTGGTGTCCTAATGCATGCAGCTGGTGACCTTTAAAAAAGTTTTCGGCACTGCTCCTCAGACAGCCTGGGTGTGTTACTGCTTTAAAGTGAAATGTAGAAGCTGATGGTTCTAAACTTAGTACCTCTTCAGATAAAAACATAGTTGAGGGAGAACTGGGACTTCTTGTTCTAAACTGGGCAATTTTGAGGTGTGAATCTGTGTCAAGTGAGGCCCTGAGCAGGTGTGCTTCATTCACCTACAAAGGGTAAAATAAGGTGAGGCACTGTAATTCCTCCCTGACCTCCACAGCTGAGACAAACTCCTGACTAATGCCTCCCTCAGTCCAGAAAAGCTGTGTGTCTGTTCATACACGAGCATTTCCAGAGTTTGTGTGTTTTCCCGTGTGTGCGCAGCTAAACTCTAATCCCTAATGTCCTCTTGCGTGCTGCACATTATGTTAACAGCAGGTGCTCTTAATTATATTTTCCATGATTACAGGCCCATTTGTAAACCTCTGTCTTGCTCGAACGTATTAGAGAAATTACCTCATAAAGAATTAATGAGTAATGAGATTACATGAGCTGCTCCACTGTGGTCTCCATGACATAATAAACATGGTAAAAGTCATAATTTATCAGCAGAGGCTAGTAAATATTATAATCTGTGCACATTAACCATAGAGAATTGGTTAGTTATACGATCCTGATTATATCCAATAGGTTGGTGAGCATCCTTATTGCATATGTCCATTTCCTTGATACTATAATCCTTAACCAAATAAGCCTTTCAGGATGTTAAATCATTTCCTTTTATTATTTACACATTTTTGCTTTTCCTACTGTGACACGTCCAAATGTGTTGGTGAAAAAGGCCTTCTACAAACATTGCTCCGAACATTAAATGCCCTGCTCACCCACGGTACACCCACACAGGTGATTTTAATTATTTTGGCTGATTAGACATCTTCTGAAGCTGCACCTCACAGCTCCCTATTCCCTATTCATTGATATGAGGAACAGAATGAGATGTATTAATTTCCAGTCCCACGTTTTTTTGTTTTTTTGCCACAAAATGCAAGAAAGAAAAAGGGTAGGATATCTGGATCGACAGCCATAAACATCTAAAAAATGAAGTAGTTACAGCAAAAGTTGCAAGCAAGGAAGGGAAATTATTTATTCATACACAACTCATTATTCCATTGTGTAATTTAATGGGATATTTCCTTTCTCATGGCATTCCAGTAGCTGACCCAGGCTATCTGAGGGGCAGGAACCAGAAATATATATAAAGGGCAATAGCTGCATGTGGTGGAACATCACCAAAACATTTCTATCATGTATCAGCCTATGGCACTGCAGCAGGTCTTCTTAATTTCTAAGGCCTCCCAAGAGAGCACTTCATCACACTTTCTCGATTTAAGGACACCCTAGATGGCACTTCATTCCTCTTTATCTATAAGAATGGCACCCTAGAGGTTTACTCATAGTATTCTCCATTTTAGGGGACCCCGGAAAGGGACCCTGAGGGACACCTTCCCATGTTTTCTCTAGTAGAAGGGCACTTCATCACACTGTGTCTAGGCCCTCTAGAAGGCACTCTATCATGCCACCAGCGTGGCATTCTATGTTCTTTTACATGTATCTAGTCAACTTGTTTAATCATATACTTTCTACAGAAGATTACTTCTTTTTTAAAGCAGCATAAATCTAACTGAACCCCTTCCCTTCTAACTACCTACAAATTGGAAATCTGCAGCTGTCTACTTTCCGTTCTTTTGTAGATTAAAGCCTCTAGGTTCCCTCTCAAAAATCAATTGTTCTAGGCCAACATTGTGCATTCTGGATACTAATAACCATAAACTAATAGCCCCCATATATCCCCCTCTCTCACTTATAGTAATTCAATTGTGTCCTCCACTCACACACACTCACCCACACACCCCTCGACATCATCAACAGGACCTATATACAAACAATCACTCACCCACCCATCCCTTAATATAATCAGCAGATTTGTAAACATAACATCAAGGCTTGATACATATGCAGAACACCCAACAATATAATGTGAGACACTGGAATCACACACACTTACCATACATCTGGGGCATCTCACCCACTCACAGAAAGATAGGTGGAGAGATAAGCTCAACAAAGCAAGGCGACTTTTAAAACAAATTAAAAACTGTTGGTAGCACATTTCTCATCAGGTAACGAAAATAAACTCTATCATATTCAACATTGTTTTTGAATAATTAAAAAAACACCTGATTTTAAAGTCATCAGATGATTTAATGGACGTTATCAGTGGTTATCAGCAAATAAATAGGGGCAAGTTGGAGCTTGCTTCACCTGCTGGTAGGCCAGTAGATCGTTATCAGCCCATTGAATTGACAGCTATATTAAGTTGTGTTGTTTAATGGCGCCCTCTACTGACATAATAGTAGTTGTAATTATGAACAGCGGCAAAAGTGACATTATGGAGTGTGAAAGTGAAGGAAAAAGCAAAGAAAAAGTAAAAAGCATTTAGAGTTGCTCTTGGGGTGAATGGGTCAAAGAATCCCAGGACTTTCACAAAACAAAAGTCGGTGATGTTTTTTGAAGTAACGTTAGTTAACATCGTTTTCATAATACTTTAACTTACAGCATCTAGGTGCATTTATTTAATTATTTCATTGTCTTTTAAAGCTTAACCAGGATGTTTTTGGCCTCAACCTTAGAGAAGTGGTTTTGTATCTACATTTTAAGGAAAGCATCTTTAACTAAATGTAACTACTTTATTTGCATCAAGCAGCCATTGAATGGACTGTTAACAACCTTCTTAACCTGCCAGTAGGTGGACGGGATGATAGGATGATAATCACTGATAAAGGCCATTTAATCATCTGATAAAATTCGAAAGGAGGGAACAAGAAAAGATATTTTGTTAGCTTCTAGGGATGTAGCTAATTGAGCTTTGGAAACAGCCAAGCTAGCTGTTATGCTAAGCTAATCTCAATGCCTGCTGGCCCTGACTACATAGTTAACTCACAGACATGAGAGTGGTATTGATTTTCTCATGTAACTTTCGCCAAGAAAGTGAGTAAGTGCATATTCCAAAATGCCAAACTATTCATTTAAGTTATGAGCAATAATAAATGATTAAAAAACAAAACAAATACCACAGTGATAAATGAGAAATGTTGTTGAGTGGAACACAAATGCTGCAGCTTGAAGTGTGCGATGTAGAAAAATAACCGAAGTAAACTCAAAATGTCAAGGTATCCCTTTAGGGGGATGTTGTTTTATGATCATTTGAACGTCCAATTAATCTTATAGCATGTGGCTATCAGCACCCATTGTTTTGAGTGAGGAATGCTAACCCATGCAAACCAGCCTGCGTAGAAACTTTTTTTTCCACAACGTGAGAAATGCCCAGTAAAGAAATCAAGCAGAGTGAAATGCAAAATGTCAAATGTCCCTCTCAGGAAAAAGCTGCTCTGTACTCATTTGATGAACCCATAACTCACATAGTGACATTCTGTGCAGTAGTACAGTTCCATGTATATCCTTTTTGGTCAATCTGGTGACATTTAGTATTTGAGTTTTCATAAAGTCTCCACAAGCATGTGATGCGTCTTGTTAAACTTATGCTGAATTTCTGTGAAGTTGAATTCGGCACTTTGACACAGGGCAAGAGCGTCAGAATTAGAGTTATTCAGAGTAAAATTACTTGTCAGGACAATCATGTTATATAATTTACATCAGTGTGCACTTCCTTCTTATTCACATCACTGAAGACCTTCCTAGAAATCAGCAGTGACCTCACAGTCTCTACATCATTGATTTCCTGTATTGTATGGCTGAAAACTGCCACCGATGAAGTTGTATTATGCCGCCTAACTACTGATTGATCAGGCCAGGTGCAGGACTCACACTCCCCTCGCTGGTTAATTTTTAAACTTTTTTCCTTTTTTCAGTTTCTTATAAACAATTAGGATTGTCCGGTTGCCTTGAAAAAAATGAAAATAATAGCCCTAACTGCACTTAACGGTGCAATGTGAAATGTACACCAGCAGAATGTGAATTTCTGGCGTTGTTTGGTCTGATGTATTTTGTTCAAATGTATTGTACAGTGACAATGAAGATATTCTATTCTATTCTACAATCAGGACTAAAGTTGTGTAGTGTGAACAAGGAATTAGAGTAACTTTTAGTAAGCTGAACAAGACTTTTAGACCAAACCGTCGCATTCACTTTCATGAACTGAAAACACACTGAAAGGGTTACATTTCTAAGACAGAAACACAGAAAGGCCTGCCAATCACAAGTTGGCAGCGTCAAATGCTTCATGGTCTATTTTATTCTCAATGGTATCATAACTTACAGATTAAACATCATGCTGAATTGAAGAAGAGGAACTAGCGATTGAGACCATAAACTGCACTGGCTCCAAGTTGCAGCCCGCATTAAATTCAAAGCCTTGTCTCTTGCTTACAAGACAGCAATGGGCACAGCTCCTACATATCTGAACTCCCTTGATCAGGTCCACAAACCCTCTCGCCCACTGAGCTCTTGGAGTGAAAGACGTCTGGCTCCTCCGCTGCTGGAGGGCTCTACGTCTCAAACCAGACTCTTCTCCTCTGTAGCTCCCCTGCTTATTCTTCTGTTTTTTCTTGACTTCATCCTTGCTTGTGGTGTATGATCTCTAAAATGGATAAAAGTGCTGCTAAATGACAGTGTAGATTGCAGATTGTAGATAAACTCATATTGAGAATGCCTACTGAGGTAATAAATCAAGTGAGAAGTAGGGTCATTTTCTCATAGACGTCTATATAAAAATACTTATTTTTTCAGCAAGTAATCGTCCCCTGCTGGCCATCATAAAGAATGCAGGTTAAAGGCACTTTTCAATCTAGAAGTATAGCTTCATGCTCTGCTCAGCAATGCTTTCTTTCTCGGTTGTTACTCTTTCCTTTCTCCCCTGCAGCCTTTAATGAATTTTGCATTGCCGAACAAGCCCTTAATTTTGATGTTAATTCTGATGTCGAAATACTACATGTTGAACCTTTAAGTCGCCTGAAGATGCTGCAGCTGAATCGACATCGCCTCTGATCTGTGGATCATAGTAAGCGAGTGTGAATAATCCTTTACACCAAGGTCTGCCGGGCCCCGCAGTGTGCTTTCCCATCACATCAGAGAGCTCCGAATGCTCAGATGGCATCAGACTGACAAGTGTTACCAGGGCGTTTGACGTTTGACTCGATGTTTCATGTCAGCTTTGAGACGGATCAGTTCAAAGGTGCTGCACCAAGATGCAGCAGTCACCTCAGGTGGAAAGCCTCTCGCCATTTACAGTGGCCATAAATGCCAGTAAAATGCCACCAAACACGGGGTGTTAAACATATTTGTGTGTGTGTGTGTGTGTGTGTGTGTGAGTGAGTGTGTGGCTTTGTGTGTGTAAGTGAATATTTACACGCTTGTACTGAAGCATTTGTGGATTGTCTGCTAATCTGTCTGTGTTGATTTGTTTCTCGACTGATCCATCGATAAAGTCTTACTGACTTGCAATGCTAATCCACATCTTACACACACACACACACACACACACAGAGGTTCTTCTGTAGATTGATCTTGCTGATAAAAACAGCCTTAAACACCTTATTAAACTCTTACTGCCGATACACAATCATTTGCATCCAGATGGCATGCAGGGACAATAGGTGTCTAAGGTGATGATTCATATATTCATATATTCATATTCACTGGTTCCTTGTCTTGATATGCAACATGCCACCATACCTCAGTACTTTACTAAACTGGTCACATAGTAATTATTCCACACTGTAGTGATTGCTTAATGCTTAATGTTCCCTGGACAAATACAGAATTTGGAAAAACTGCTTTCAGTTTCTCTGCTTTTTTTTTTTTACCTGGAACATCTCACAACATTCACTCAAACTCAACACAATTATAACTCTGGGCCAGTTTAAAACTATGATAACCAATAACTCTGCCTTTCACTGTGACTTTAAAAAAAATATGTTCAAGTCTGTTTGTTCTTCATTGTTTTGTCTGTGCTCTCAAAATCATTGTAAATGAGGGGTTGCCCTCAATGATTCCTTGAGAAAAAAATAAAGGAT